>NC_089790.1:2022500-2270000 GCF_040412425.1 Macrobrachium rosenbergii | reverse complement strand
TGACATTCAGTCGTCTTATTCGCAAATTGCTGTAAATATGATACTCTGCTTGAAAGACAGTGAAATAGAAAATTAGTTGTAGGTTTAAGACAGTTCCTCAAAGATATTTCTGATATAAACAGTACTTCTAGGATAAAACTCTGCTAGATGCATTTGTAAACAGATTAACAACTTAGCTTCTGACCAAGCAGAAGACCTTGATTGCAGAGGCAATTCTCAGTAGCTATTTAGAAACAGCAAAACAATGACCATCCACTGTGTGGAATAAAAATACTTAAATTTTTGCTGTGGGAAATACATAATACAATGGAGTTTGGTAGAATTCTAGTCCCTCTGAGGAGGATGTTTTATTTAGTCATTCCAAAGGGATGACATCTTGTGGATCGGGGTAACTATGGTCTATTTTGTACGCTCTTGAGTCTTGACAACTCTTCTTCACGTGGAAGCTTGAAAGATCTCAGGGCACCGAATATGTGGCTTACAAAACTGACTGTTAATTGTATAGGTCTGTCGTCCGTTGTTAGTCTCTGTTGACCTGTGAGTGTTGCACTACAATCTGCATCAAGTCTTGCCCACATTTTCTGTTGCTTGGAATTGTGTATATATCTGTGACTCCACTGGTTTTGTCAGTAAAGCTTTTAGTTTTTCCATCTCGCACCCACAAATAGAAAAGATTGCATAAAGAGGAATACTGTGAAAGCTTAATATTTATGAAGCCAATATACTGCCAATAGGTGAAGAAGTTTCATGCGTTAACATTCCAGCCGAACATGAACATCCAGCAAGTCTCCCTCTTGTTTTAACCAGTTCCCTTAACCAAATGTGAATGATGCATATCACACCCATGTCGCCCTGGACGCTGGTTGTCACAAACTGCAGCTTTTCTGCACCCTCTTTTACTGTAAGATATGAACTGATTGTTCCTTGGAGTGTGGTACACTGCCACCTTCATAAAGGCTGGGCAGCCCATTCCATATGGGACCTCGAGTGACAATGAAGCGTCCATGGCTGCGCTGACTATCAGCAAGCGACCCGGCGACCCTGCGCTTTCCAGGCCGAGTCGTATCGGGCCGCCTTACAAGCAGGACCGCAATTTTTTGCGGGAAACTCGTGCTTTCAGTTGCGTGAGTAGAAGGCACAAGACTACCAGAAGCTACGTACGTTGCAGCAGTCTACAGTGTCTTAGGTTGTTGGGGTTGGGCTACATGACCCTGTCGTCACAGTTTTTTGCAAACTGAAATGGAGAATTCCAACAGCCCATCCCACACTTCCTATCAACTGCCATTTACTCCGGGCTGGGTTCCTGCTGACTTGTGGGAGTGGTGGTTCTAGCCAACTTTCAGAAATTTGGCTCGACTAACCAAAGTGCTCCCCCTTGTTTGTTTGCCCCATGTTATTTGCCACGTTACAATGTTAAGATTTCAGAACTTAATTAGGTCATTTTCTTTGACTGCTATATGGGAAGTGTCCTGCGTCGCTTCATCCTAGTGCCTGCCACCCAGCTGCCGGAGAACTGCCCAGCCACCCTATGCCAGAAGCCAGGGGCATACCTGCTCTCCCATTTAATACTGGGTGGGGCCCTCGCTACCGCTTCCACCTGTCAAAGGTTTTAATGGCGCGGTGGCAGCCCGGGTAAAGGACGCGTGTCAACATATCGCCCGGGAGGGTATTGTAGTGCACTAGAACGTGACAGATATCAATAGGGAAGTCTTTCTTTTTTCCATGTGTGGATCTTGAGTGCAAGTCATTATGATGATCATTATTGCCATTATGGTTATCAATAATATTACCATAATAATAATACAATAAGACATGCCACATCGTACCACTTGTAGATAATGATTTGTATCAGAACAATAAAAAGCAATAGTATATATTTTAGTTTCATTTCTTTACCCAGATAATCTGTATTTTGTTTAATAAATAAATAATGTATTCTGTTTAATAAATAGATTTTTACAATAATATTCAATTATCTGCTTGACTGTCATTATTTTTATAACTAATACTGTACTGGTTTTATTACTATTCTTGTCAAACAGAAATGACCAGCCCTATCTCTGTGAGAGGAAAGGGGTATTAGAAAATGTTAAGTCCAATTCATGTGGAATCTGTACTGTTGTGTCAACAGACAGATACTAATTTAGATGACATACTGGCAAAATTTTGACAGTGCTCTCCATGCAAAAGGAAATTGAGATATTTTATTACTGCAGTGTGTGTACTGTAACTGGAATGAAGTTACATGACTCTCCACTGAAAGTTGTAAGTATAAATACATGCAAGTCTTTATACACTTTTATAAAGCAAAGAGATTAGTAAAAGCCATTAAATATCTGTTGCTGAGGAGGGAGGATTTTTGGAGCAATGGTCTGGCTGAATTATTAAACAACAACCAAAAGGTAAAACTGAAAAGTTTTTACGTATATTTTCACCAATATTAATACAATTTTGTTTGTTACTCTTAATAGAATTATTTAAGATAAATATTTATACCTTCAAGTGATTGAAAGGAGATGTAGTGATACAAGACATAACCATTAAAATATGTACAGGAAAATTAAATTTACAAGGTATTCATTCAATGTGAATGAAGATCAGCTGGGAAATCAATGATGAAATATTCACTTTTTTTTAAGCAAAGAGGAGACCAATATTATTCTTACACAAGTATGGCTCCCTTTGGTCACACCTGACATTTATCCAACAGAAAACAATGAGGAAACTTGAGTCATTTCACAGGTCAGAGTTGTGCACCATTATAGGGGAATTCTAATGTCTATAAGGTCACTGGTACCAAAAATTAAATTTTACTACAATTATAAACATACTCATGCCTGCATTTGAGCTTTGACATTCATGCTTAGGTATAAACAAATGTGTACTGTACACACATGTCAAACTTGAGTCAAACTGAAAAACAACATGAGTACAGTCCTATAAATAATTCACCCATAAGCATCTGAAAATGAGATTGTGCAATAATGAACAATAAAAGTATTCAAGCTTTACTAAGCAACAATGTCACTTAAGAAGACCAACATCCTTCAATGAATGAAAATGCACCCATGGACTTGAACCAGTTTTCTTTCTCCATGTATCCTGAATAGGGAATAGACAGGTCACATCCTACAAACAAAGAGGAGACTGCTCCCATGTCCTCAAGACTAGGACATGTGACCAATAAGAGCTTCACAATCAAAGGCACTGAGCAATAATCACTCAGTGGCCGAGATCTTAAGGGAAGTAAAAATCATGTGTGACCAATTCTTAGATGGCAAAAGGCACTTCTTCAATTTGGCATTGTGTTACACCTCCAAGGGAGAGCCACCACACTTCCTGCATCTTTTGGTTACTACCAGAATGACTTTGCCACAAGTACTGCCATGTCTCCTTTATTTAATTTGCAACTAAAAAAGAAGATTAAATGGATTCATAGCCACTATATTCAGTATCTTGGATTTGGAGCCATCTGTAGTACTATGAGGCATTCCTTTAAAATGTTCTACACTTAGATTTCTTAGTAAAATCTTTCATCTTTGAAAGTAAATAGATTTGGAATTTGTGGCTGATCTCTCTAATTTGGAGAATTCAACTCATTTCTGACTGACAGGCAAAGTTCTAAAGTGCAGTTCCAGAAGAACTTCACCTGCTAAAATACTTCCAATAGATGTCTGTTCAAAATGTGGAATTCTGATTCCTGAAATTCAGGCTATAAAGCCAAGCACTTCTGCCATTCAACACTTTAGACAGCAAAAGGAGGGAGCTAAGGTGGCTGCAACTAGAGTCCATAATTGCAAGCACCCTTCACTAATGCCTTCACCGCATTCTGATTCTTGTGCTTATAGTTGCACTTAAATCTTTTAAAAGTTCACAAGATTTGACAGATATAAATACCTCCAATCCATATGCCAATTTTTGCATGATTAATGCAGTACATAATATAATCTCTGAAGTTACTTATGATCAGCTCCCCATGTGGGACAAAAGAGGGCTCTTAGAACAACCCAAACCTTTATATATTTGGTCATGAAGTTAGCAAGATTAGAAGTCTAGGTCTTCATCAAATATGAGGCCTAATTATTTTGTTCCTGTGACAGAATTCTGTCTGTGTATAAGCAAATCTGACCTCAGATGAACTCTGATGACAATAAAGGACTGACTGCTTCTGTCACTCAAAATATGAAACCATGAAATTTTAAATTACTGTGTCACCAAATGTGTCACATGAACCTTTCTACAGCAAAAAGGAAACATATGATGTTACTTTGGCAAAAAGGATTGGATTACATATGAACTAAAATATTTGAGGTAGAACATGTTCCCTAAAACTCTTTAAAGCTGGGAAAATAAAATTTTTTGTAGTCTCTAAGAAATCTGGAGACTGGAGCCCCATCACTGACCTCAGCCCATTAAATCAGGACCTTTTGGATGGGAACAGAGCTATTGGTTTATTGCTCTCTCCAAAAAAGACAAATTGGGCATTCATGTACAAGGTTTAGCAATTCAGAGATCTTTTTTTCAGGCTAGTAAAAGCTCCTCAAGCGCTCACTTGTGTACCAGCTTTTTTCAGGCTAGTAAAAGCTCCTCAAGCGCTCACTTGTGTACCAGCTCCAGTTACAGATTGGACCCACAGGCTGAGTATCAGGTTGTTGTGGTATTCCAGCATGCTGGTGATGGAAGCATTTGCCCAAAAACATCAAAGGCATCTCAAAATACTGCCTCAATCTGTGACAGAAACTGGGTCTTTGCAGGAGCATTTTTTATTTTCAGGCAAGACTGTTTGGCCATCCAAACGTCCTCAAAAAGCCATAAAGCTGCCTAAGGATAAAGTCTCTTGAGCTGCAGTTAAAGCATTAAAAGAAGGAGTTGTCTTTCAAATCATCCAAATGACCTACCTGTCCCAACTTCTCAGGAAGTTCTAGCTGAGCTTGGTGGCAATACTGCAAGAACCTGCATGTAGGAGTTCCAATTACACCACCTGCATCAGACCTCTGAGTATTCACAGACAACTGAAAAGCAGGCTGGGGTGCTGACATGCAACCTAGCCAGTTGCCTACAGAGGACAGAAAGCTGCACATTAATTTCCAGGAGCTGAAGAGAGTGTTTCTGGTCCTTTGAGTTTCTTATGACACCCAAAAATGCAGGGAAGCAAAATATCCCTAAAAATGTCACCTGGCCATGGACTTACTTACATGCACTGAGATTAAAATATGAATGTCACTCATTTCAAGGTTTATCCCAGGTGCGAACATAGAAGTAGCTCATACATTCAGCATGTGAAATCAAAGTTATTTCTGGTGGATCTAAACAGCAGCAAAACTATTATTGTTCTAACGGACTAAACAAGATGTGGCAGCAATGGATTCATGAGTATTGGGTGGACAAAGGTCAAATGTAACCTGATGACAAGAAACTCATAGGTTTCCACTATGCCTTTGGCTTCCTTGATGGTTAGTAAAGCCATGAGAAGGGGGCAATTTTTAAGTAAACAAGTGGTCATCAGGCTGCTGACCACCTCTGTTATTTGCAGCCCCTTTGTGGCACCATTACTCAGTCCAACTGTAGAATTATGGTTAGGTAGTGATGGTGTTTGTGCTTGAGACCACTGTGATGCCACTTGGGCTAAGATATGATGTCAACCTATGCACTTCCAGCAAGCTCTCTGGCAAGCTTTTGTCAGCAGACACCAGAAACAACCTTCAAACTACTTTAGTCTAGTCTTCCTTGCCTTCACAATTGTGTAAATGGGACATAGGGACATAATTCCTTTGTGATTCCCCCCTCCAAAAGCAACACTGAGGGGGTCTAGTGGTTCTAAGATTAAGAGAGCCACAGCTCACATCACTGATTTCACAATGGGATCAAGGTATTTTGGGAGACAACAATTGAAGATCTGGAGGGCCCAGGTTGAAAGGGACCCCCTTGATTCAAGGAGACTGAGAGAGCCATTACTGTGTGGTTCTGGACTGATGACAATTGCTGAAAAGGGCAGACAACTATACACCATAGCTCTTTATATTTTTGTAAAATAATGCTTAATAATAAAGGTTGGAAAATACAGACATTATCCCTTGGTTTTCATTTAGCCAAAAACAAGATTGATTATCAAGATGCAAACAAGAAATATTACAACCAAACAGACGTCATATTCCTGATTTTCAAAATCATGCTATGAATTAAGTAATGGATAAAAGGGAGGCACCTGGAAAGCTTTAATACACATATTTCAAACTGTCTGAAGTGACAAAAGGGTTTTAATTATTCAAATGGAACTAAAAATGTAATGGATACTAGGAAAAGAGTTTACCTTTCATAACTCCAACTTGATATCAATGAAAAGATACAACCAAACCCAAGCAGTCATTAGAGCATTACAAGCGTACAGACACATTTGTACAAACAAATCAATCCTACAGTGGACAGACAACTTTTTTTTAGATTCTGTGAGCCTAAGTACAGAAAAGAGATTATACCTACACCTTGCAAGATAATATTATGTATTGAACTTTGAACACTCATATCTTAACTATGCAACTACTGAACTCAGAATACTTTAATTACAAAAGTACCTCAAGAAAGAGTCTGGTAAACCTAACTCTCTGCTTGTAAGACTACAGTGACCTGACAGTCTAATTACTGAGTGGTAAGGGCAAAATGTTGAAAGAAATTGCTGAGAGTAAAGGTAATTGGACAAGTTTAGGTTTGATTTGGTGAACAAGCTTTATTTGAGTGGTGTTATAGGGGAGTCAACCCCTCTTACTAAGCCAGGCCTTAAGCACAAATACATGCCATTTTGCAATTTTCCATCACCTAAAACTATTTCTTAAGGTCTCTGCTTACCTTGTAAGATGATCTTGGAATCTTGCCTGACTGAACTTCATACATCTGGTGTTCTGGCTTAATGCTTCCATTCAGTTCATATTTGCTAGAAGAACGTCCTGAAAAATTCCAAATTATGAAAATGCTCTCAAAATTGCAGACAATTCAATTTTATATTGTATAATTTTAAATAAATTTAAAAAGTAGAAACAATGGTAAATTGCATTTCATACAAAGTTCATTTATCACAGTATCCATAAAGGTTAGGTTGGTAAGACCACTTCTGTACTTACAACACTAGGAATCTATATAAAAATAATCTAAGACTAGATAAAAGAAAATCAATATAACCAAGCACTTTTGAAATTTACATAACAGTGGAATGCTGGTTAAACTACCATAACTTTCCTTGAAAGAACAAACAGCATCTTTCAAATCAGGGCAACTCTCAATATGGGACAGGCAGCATCATGATTCACAACACCAAATTTTGATCCACCTGATATCCCTCCATACCTATCCAATGTGTTTAAAAAGGAATATTGCATTGCCAGGGTGGCTAATAGCAAAGAGCTTACATGGACAAGGGCACTGTGCATGTGAGTTCCCTCAAGAATAAAAAACCTTTTGGCATGTACAAATGCACTTCAGCCAATTACTGTTACAACAATCAACAAGCTGTTCAAAAAGGAAAGTATAGTTCTCATACACAATAGTGTTAAGTTTCCATAGGCTATCTGTTCAGTATCTTTAGAGCAGAGTGATGTGGTAAGTAAAGAGATACATCTACAGCATGTGCAAAATTGTTGGATAAGAAAATTAGTCGGTAATTAAGTGTGCAATGGCTGATTTTGGCAAATGATACTGTACAAATTGGGGATGCTGAGCAGAACCTGTAAAATCTATTGAATAACTCAAGAGTGTACATGACCGGAAATTTCAAGGTAAATATCAACATGAGTCAAGTTGTGGGGGTTAATAGCAACCAGGAAGATAAAGCAACAAAACTGAAGCAGTTATATATGTATTGCAGAGTAAATATGGCAGAGTAAGATGAGAAAGAGGCAAGTGACACGACAGATGAACAAGGAAGTTACCAAGGTAAAAACAAAAGGCTGGGAAGAGACTTGAATGTCTACGAAAGCCATGTTGGGATTGCATTAAGGAATTGTGGAACCAGCTACCCTTTGTGGTATGGAAGTGCTCAATGCCAATGAAACAGAAAATGGTAGAGGCTGCATGGATTAATTATTGCACCATACCTAGGCTATAAGTCGTGTTCAAAGACTAGAATAAGTGAGATATGTAGAGGAAATGGTAAAAATATCTAAAATTTCACAAGATGCTCCTAACTGATTTTAGTATTGAATTTTGTCTGGTATTTCATTAACTCATTATTCCACCTCTAACCTAACAATGTGGGAAGGCTTCTGTGGGGAAAAATCAAATGACTAATGAAATTCAGGAATGGTTATCACACGGATGCAACTGCTAAAAACCTAACAACCAACAATGGTGGGCTTAGGCTAACCTAAAGCACCATGAATTACAGTGAAATAGAGGCCTAGCCCTAGCCTAACATTCCTAACTTAACCTAGGATGCCAGGCCCTACTTGGCAGCACGGTAAGTAGTACACAGGGGAGGCCTTTGACCCCCTAAACTCGGCAACCTAACCTAACCTACAGGGTCATAAAATACATTACTTCAAATTTCCAACAGTCTCTGAAGAAAAATTATGAGAATACATTAAAGCATTTCCATGGGAAACTGATGCTAACTTCATTCAAAAAGTCAAAATCTACCACTAAAAGATTTCGATAACCATTTTACTTACAGCAGTTTGTTCAATTTCACTGGGACTGTTAAAACCTATAATGTAATATGGCTAGAGTTAGCCAACAATACAAGTTCAAACATATTAAACCTCAACTTACATGATATTCAATAGCATGCCATTTGAACGATTATTCATTTATATATATATATATATATATATATATATATATATATATATATATATATATATATATCAATTTCAAAACAATGAAAGAATACTCATGAAAGAAAAATATTAACAATTAACAGAAAATCAGGACAGATTCACGAGTAAGCACATACAATCCAACCGGAAATCTCACATCTGAGAAATTCAAGGATTCTAAAGATCCATGGCGAACCAAATCATAATGTCTGTTAGGTTTAACAAAAACCTCTTAACAAAACATTCGCTGTTGGATATTATTATTGTAGCCATCAAGAGGAACAAGGAAGGAGGCCATAGTTTCTACATCCTATACAAATATCTCGGCAGCTATACACTTGCAAAGGAAAATGGAAGGTAAGTTATTGCAATCACCGAGGAAGTAATGACAACCTATAACAAATTCGGTAAGTAATTACATTACGGTCAGTGTAGTTAGACAAGGTGATGTACTATTAGAAAGGAAAAGATAATCCAAAAAGAGAAAAAGTGCGTTCAAGAAGAGACTGATGCAGTTTGTGAAGGATGTTCAATTCACTGTTGGTGAGCCCTTTGCGTATAGGCGAAAATACGAATGTGACTGGCCTGAATTTTGTTAGTTCTTCTGTTTTTGGAGGAACGGTTTGATGATGTATATTATAGTATTAGTTGCATTCAAAGAACGATTAATCTATTATATAACAAAAAGATCGAAGTAGACAATCGTTCGTTAAATTCAGTAAGTAAAATACAGTGTGTCTCGCCATTTCATCATTTTTCTTTAATCGCTTGTATCACCTTCATATAAAAAAAAGGTTCACGGCCGAATACTTTCTCCTTATCATGAGAGTTTGTAAAGTTTTAACATCCTTTAACCAGCAACCAGTCATTGAGAGATAACTAAAAATGTGTTCCTACGGTACACATTCCCTTACTTTGGTTAGTTTTTTAACGTACTATTATGGTTTCTTTGAAACAACTGTATAGAAAACGAAGTTGGATGGCCAGATGAATGACATTTGAAAGATGGGGTCAAGGTCAAAATGAATACGGACAATAGATTTTGACAATAGCAAAATTGTTCGTGCTATATATACGGTATCCACGGAAATAAACTACATGCATATTAGTCATCAAATTTTCGTATAGTTGAACTGCTCTCTCACTAAGATTTGTTTTGGATGAAGTACGATGAGAACAGTGTAAAATTTCCTCGGAAATTAACTAAATACAAAACAGGATAGCAGACGGTCACCACCAAAATTATATCCTCTGACCATATAGGCATGGCGCTGCGTGACAAAAAAATAAAATAAAATAAAAGAAAAGTCGCGTAATTCGCTAAGAAGGTTGTGGAATGAACGACCTAACGGTCAAGAATTATTCACGGGAAGAATATTCGTTATATAACGTTCAAATGTGATAGTTTGAAGCTGTCAACCGTGTAGAAGATTCAATGAAGGCAACAGAAGTGGTTACTTATTATTTAAATCCCACCCCCTTTGGTTAGAGCACGTGCTGTATATAGAAGTAACTGACGGCTGGATATCTTTTAAAGGGGCCGCTTGATCAAATATCCCTTCTCGCGGCTCTGCATATGAACACCTGTTCCTCGTCATGAGAAGCTCTGATGAACTGTCAATCATGAATGTGTGACGTATTCCTTCTAAGGAAGAGGTGTGAGTCAGTTCCGCCAGCCATGCAGCGTGTGCTTGAATGTAAAGAATGGCGTGTATTCAGCGCATCACCATAATGGCGCGCACTTTCTCTTCCCCCATGACCCCCATCCTATTAAAATCACTTCTCCTCCTTCTTACCACCTACTAGGTGACTCTGGTCCCCTTCCCAATTTCCATGAATAGAATCAAAATGAACTGAAATTAGCATAGGTATGCGCTCGACAGCTAATGCCTAGAGACTCTGAAGTATACCCAATTTTAGAACTCCTATTGCATTTATACCCTTAATGGCATTTCAACAAACCCCTCTGGTTAACGGAGATGAAACTCTGGGTAACATTTAAAATATTTACCAAAAATCTAATTTATTCGTTAAATGTCATTTTTATTGACCTTTAAGAAGAATCTACGTGACATAACAACTAAGGTAAGCCTAGTTATACTAGGCCTATACTGTTCGTTGCCAGTCACTTTTCGAATCATGAAATGAAACAAAGCCGATTGTATCGATTACATGAATCAAGAAACAACCAATCTCCGAAACCGATTTGTGACTGTTGATATTTTCATTTTCTGCAGAGTTGTAGGCTAATTAATCAAACGGCATATAGAAAAGTCAAACCACGGTCCTTTGGCAATTTGCCATAATTCGAATCACGCTCTGAAGAGAAATTCGGTTTTATTTTCTGAGGCGCTGACTTTTACTTTGTGTATACTGAGATTTTTACTGACAAATAAATGAGTAAAAATTAGGGTTCAGTTTCAGTTTCAAGATAAATAAATTCTGGTGAAAACAAAATTGCTTTCATTTAACGGATTGTCTCACATTTTGCGCAAATGTCATTGAGAACGAGTTGATTACAGCATATTTCAAGGACCATTGAAAAAATGACGATGAAGCTTGCCAATATATTCATTTATAGTGATCCTCAGGTAATCAACCTTAGAGAAGAAATAAAGCCAGAATTGTACGGTTACCATGGCAACAAACCACGCGGCGACTCGTGCCGGTCTGTGCAGAAAGTGAATCATCTTGAGAAGGTCATTTAATGAATACATCTGCCAGGTTTTAACAAATTATGTTCATATGAACTCGACATATCCTGGTAATAAACATGCGCACCAGTTCACAAGGACGAAAATCGAACTTCCTTCCAAAATCATTGTCATAGGTAACGGAAATGAAGTCTCAGGTTTAAAATATTTTCAAATTATTGCACGATTCCTAAAAAGCGCGTCGGAATGAGTCACGCATAATTGCTGTATATTATAGTATAAGTGAGCTATTTTTCCTCGAATTTCCTCAGAAACGCAGTAATGTAATTCTATATAAGCAGTACAGTCCCTGAAATTATATACGATTCTCTACCTGTAGTCTATAAAATGTCATGAAACGAAAAGGTTTGGTTGGTAAATGAAACAAATCTACCTGTACAAGATGAGTTGCTGAATGGATGTTCAAAGAATCTAAGTAGAGAAGTTCCTTGTTCGAGGAGAGGGTGTATCAAGATACGCCGCATGCACGCCACACAGAGGCGTCCTTCAGCCATGAAATAAAGGACAGTCAGGTGCAACGCTCACAACGAGCCTTAAAAGCGCAAATGGAGGCGGAGATCCCAGCTATGCGCGCAGATCCTGTATAAACCGTCTTCCCAATAAACCTTCTGTTGAAGGTGTGATAGACGACGAGTTGTATCAACGACTGTACGACTTTCTTTAGAGAATAAAATGCCACAGCGATTCGTTCAGTGGTCTCGTCCTTGACTTCAGTCGTATCGTCGACGCCCATGAAATTCTGAGGATGTTTACTGAACTAATGGGACTGAAGGTCAACTCCCTGAATTCTGTGGCAAGTGTCACTTCCCTTACTCGGTCCGAAATTGTCTCTTTCTTATTCATAATTTCATACTTAAGTTTGAGGTTTACGAACAGAGAAATGCAGCGTTTTTCTTTAGTTGTCGGTGACGCATGAACGGACGTAAGAATGAATAGACTGTTATCTTCGCAATAAGAACTGGCTTAGAATTCAAGCTGGAGCAGCCGTACGGTCATGTTACCGTATTAAAATCCGTAATGACAACATCCCTGAACATATTTGCTAAATCAAACTTACCTTCAAAGATCAGCTGCATTGCAAGGAAACAGATACACTAAAAAGTAGAATTTTGAACTTAAGTCTAGTAATAGAATTTGTGGCATAATTTAACGTGCAGTAAATGCAGATTCACGCCTGCTTCTTTACACACACATTATATATATAAAAATATATGCATATATATATAATCTTTAGGTGACTGATTATTTCTATTGCTGAGAGAATAATACAAATGTATTGCATACACACTGATATGCATTTACGTGTACGCATGTACATTACAAATATAGTTACATGACACGCCTTCATGGAGGCTTCCTCCCACGTATGTTCACACCAACCAGTGAAAAAAAAAAAAAAAGTTGTTTGCAATGCATCCGGTATCATTCAATGACTCACAGCTGACTCCATGTCACTAATCTTCGCGGGTCAGTCAGAAGATTAATCTAATTGCCTACCTGTTCCCTTCTACTCTATAATCTCGTATTTCTTACGAGTTTTTGCCATCTTTTCATCAAGTCCCGTCTCTGTTCCATCGGCGGAGAGGGAACGAAAAGGCTGAAAACCACGGAGGCGTTGCATACGTAACGGTCAAGAGACGTGATCTTGAGGCGTCCTTAGAAGATGAGTCATGAAGGGCTGTTCCCTTCAACTTACCGAAGCTGAAGTTTTTTTTTTTTTTTTTTGTCTATCGTCATGGACCCACACCTGCAATTACTGATTTTGTTTGACTGTTTTGGCCCTAAATCACAGGTCTAGAGACAAGTCAGAACTGATATGCCTACTGCCCGCTGTAACTAGGCCTATAGACTTGTACACGAGAAAGGGAAGTTTAGTCTTTAATTCATTACACTTATGCGTTTGTATACTTAACTTTTTGCATTATTTACCCAATTATTCCTGCATTCAGTTTGTATAGCTTGTGGTTATTCAACACGATTAATTAACGAATATATTCAAGTAGAAGAGCGAAACTTAGAGCTCGAGGCAGACCTTATCGAAACGATAAAAACCCTAACATTTATATAATTCGATTGTGTTTTGTATAATTATGTATGAGAGAGAGAGAGAGAGAGAGAGAGAGAGAGAGAGAGAGAGAGAGAGAGAGAGAGAGAGAGAGAGAGAGAGAGAGAGAGAGCATTATGGGAAAGAAATAGTGCCAATTCTTACAATAGGGCACAACAGAGTGTATAATGAGAGCTGTCGACTACGGATACTTTCAAAGTAGGCTAGTTCTAAAGAGATTCACTCTTCTAGGGCACGGCTGTACTGTAGTACCCTGGGAAACTTCTGTCAGAAGTTGCCAAAAGTGTCCATTGGCCCATGCACCCTTCCCTACTTCCCCAGAAAAATCAGGATTTTCAGTAATCCAATAAAACCATCCGTTGATGTGCCCTAACACTGCCGAGATTCCTGGGTAACTTGAGGTATGCATTCTCTTTAGCAAGGGCAAACTCGTATTTGCTATTCCCTTCACTCTTTGTGTGATGTATGAATGGCTCTCAGGCTATGAATTGAATACCAACTCACTCTTACCACACTGCAGTACTGGGGAGATTATAGATGTACTTCTATACGCTAGCTCTGTATAGAGAGACATGCATAGGCTCTGTGTGTGTGTGTGTGTGTGTGTGTGTGTGTGTGTGTGTGTGTATCTAGAACATTATCTTAAATGCATTACACGGAAGTGTCGTATCTTTTTGTTCAGTCCTTCTTGAAAGCTAAACTTTTACTTTTCTGACCTCTGTCCTTATTAAGAGTGATGGTTACCCTAACCACATTTCCCTTTTCTGCCAGACTTCTGCCAATGTCGAATGTTCCTCTTGGCTTTTCATTTCTTTTCAGCACTGAACTTCTTTGGACCTAGGCTTATTTTCCTATGACCCGGTCATAGACAAATACATGCTAAAAATTTAACCATCCAAAGGATTTGTTTCTTTGTCTTAATGATTTTAACTCATCTGCTGACCTGGCAATTTTTAACTGAATTTGACAAACTGATGGTGGCAGAATTTCTCTGATTTAGGAGTATTTTGCACCGTGCACTAGCACAATGTAAGGGGAATATCACCAGGACTGATCTTGCTTTTTTTAACGTAGTCATTGTGGGTCGGAAGATTGTTTTACGTTATTCATCTGCAAAGCTTATTTGTGCTAAGGACCGCTCAGTTTTATCCATACTACTTTTCTATCTTACCAGTCAAAGGAAACAATTCTGATCATAAACAATAACTCATAATGTCTAGTTAGAATAGTATTTGATTGAGATTCAACTTTAGTCATATTTCCAAACATTCTGCATGATACGAGCTTTTTTCTGCTTAAAAATAAAAAAATTATTGCATTCTAGACCTCGAGCAGTGTAGGCGAAACAGTGGTGGTGACCCTTGCCATCGGGGAGCTCGTTCAATAAGATATGTTTACAGTGGAAAGCAACCGAGAGAAAATTGATATATGTTCTGTACGTGCGTATCGCGTCGTGTATATTTATATGTTTTTTTATGTATATTTTTTGGTGATTTTCATGCGAATTGAATAATAATAAAGTGATAAATTAAGTTTTATTTGACATTAACAAGAAGAAGAACGGAAATTCGTCGCAGAGAGAATAGTTGCCGAGTCGAAGCCAGAGCCAAATCCAACGATAGGGAGACGCTTTAGCAACCCAGAGAAAATTGATATGTGATCTGTTCGTCCGTATCGCGTCGTATATTATTTATGTGTATTTGATGTGTATATTTCGGTGAATTTCACTCGAATGGAATACTAAAATGATAAATTAAGTTTTATTCGACATCAACAGGAAGAAGACCGGGAACTCGCCACAGAGAGAATAGCAGCCGAGTCGAAGCCGGAGCCGAACCCAACGATAAGGAGAAGCTTTCACTTTCAAACCGGGCTGGTGAACGCGGCCCCTCAATGTTATTGTCGGGTAGACAAGAGGCAAAACACGACCGTCCTTTGCCCCGTCGAAACCTTCTTCAGCCATGACCAAGCTCACGGAGGACATGGTCGTCGCCAGGTCAAAGGGCAGCGACCTCCACAACGTCAGGAAGCTCAACTGCTGGTAACTGCGTCGATTTATTCCCCCGGGGGAGCTGGGCGGGGCGAAATAACCCCAGGTGTCTAATGTCTGTCTTGTCGGTCTGACCCGAGAAATGGGGTGTTTGTGGGTATGGTCACCTGTATGGGAAGGGGCATGTGCCCTAGTGGGAAAGGAAGAGTGACGGGGGTCGTGCCCGTTTTTGGGGGCGGTGATCTAGAGATTTTATTTAGGCGGTTTTCGGGTTTTGATCTTTCGGTAATGTTTGTGGGTATGTATATACGTATGGGCACATAAAGGAAAAGTGACGGGGTCGTGCCCGTTTTTGGGGGCGGCCGGTGATCCAGAGATGTTATTTAGGGGTTTTCGGGCCTGATCTTTCGGTAATGTTTGTGGGTATGTGCCCAATGGGAAATGGGAAAGGAAAAGTGACAGGGGTCGTGCCCATTTTGGGGGTGGCGGTGATCTAGAGATTTTATTTAGACAGTTTTTGGGTTTGATCTTTCGGTAATGTCGCGTGAGGACCCGGGTCCTGGTCAGTAACCTCGGCGACGGAATTGGGAATGAATAATAATGAATAATAATTTGCCGGGTGCTTTAAAGGGAGGGTATTTAATACCCTAGTAGGCAAGCCTATGTTATTTTTGGTGGTAATTAGGATTTCCATCTCGGAAATTATAACACAATAATAATAAAACAGAAATTTTTCTCATAGGGTGGCATTCAATACCTAGGGTATTCCAATTGGGTACTGATAGCATTTTTGGTATATTCGTTAACATAAATGTTAAGAGCTTTGGTTAAATTATGGTAGTACATAAAACGCTGATTTTTAGTAGCCTATAGTTATCAGTACCCAATTAGAATACCCTATATGCCACCCTGTGAGAAAGATTTCAGTTTTATTATTATCGTGTTATAATTTCCGAGATACACCCATTTCGGCCGTATGCCAGTTTGGGATTTACAGCCGAAACAGCCAGGACCCGTAGAAAATTGGGTAGAGGCTTGCATTTGGACTGGCATAAGTTACCCTTTAATGGTATTTGGTCAAAATACAGAAGGAATATATCCTAACTAACCTTCCCACAACTTAGATATAAGGTGCTCTATCTTGACAAGCTTAGGTCTGGAGTCTCACCCCACCATCATCAAGTTAATATGAAAATATAGTATCAGATGCAGAGTAAGGGGTAAGGGCTACTGTAGGAAGCATTTCTGTAGCTGGCTTAGGTATTTCAGAGGGAATAGGTCCTAATCAGACTTACCTTAACCTGACCTAGCTGTGGATGCCATTCCCTAAGTTCGATGCTCCCAAGTGAGAAGTGTGACCCATCAGTCAGCATTCTAACCAAGTATGTCCACAGTAGAACTTTAGGATGGCCTGTTTCCTCTTGTTTCTTAGTGCAAGGGCTTTGCAAAGCCAGATTTTGGCGCAGTGCCCTGTCGCCTCAACATCACATATGCCAGGAAGAAGAAGAAGAATGAGAATCTCACAAACGCATCTTCAAAACAACAATGACTCGATCAGTCAGTGAATGTTAACACCAGTCCCTTTCTTGAAATAACCTCCTGCCTGCTTTTTCGGCTGTTTCTGCCTTAACCCATGAAGATTATCCTCTTACTCTCAGGTACAAATTGGGAAGCTGGATAAATTGCTGGTAGGAGCAACACCAGTCGTTTTTCTTGAACAGTACCTCCGAACTAAGAAGTGGTTCTCTATATGTGATGAAGATTTGTAGTGTTTTGTAAGGAACAAATTGCAACATCATTTTAAAGATAAAAATGCATTTTTCCTAGATATATAAACTCAATCTTTTACCATAATCCCGCCCCACACAGTCCCTGCAATTTTTCCTTGTTGCTGATGAATATGGTGAGAATGTAGAGTCTGGTAAGTTGGTAGTTTCCTCTCCCCATCACCTAATCACTGCTAATTAAGCACTGGGTTACCAGGCAACTGAACCAACTAATGCCAAAGATATGTCTTGGATACATTTCTGGTTTGTGTATTAAGTATTGTCATCATGTGAATACTGAGGTGCAGTCCTATATTTCAAGCTGTATATTTGCTCTAATAGAATTCTTTTTCCTTTTATATACTGTAGCACAAGTTTTTCCTTTTTCCCATAGGGGTAGCGAGCTGTCGGATGTTTCTGTGGTCAGGAAACTACCAAATGTTGAGGTTTTATCTTTGAGGTAAGTGAATTTAAATGTCTCTCAATCATCATTATTGTTTATAATTAAGCTAACCACAGATCAGAGCATGATATTAGGAAACTTCTAGGGTAAATGAAAGTTAAAATTTTAGTGAAGCCAATTATTTGTTCTCACAAAATATACAAATGCTAGTATATTTTACATGTCTCATGTGCTTGAGGCAGAGTATTAGACTTTAAAAATTAAGGAAAATTTGCGATATCTGTTGTACTGTTAGTCTAACCACTCTACAGACATCATGATGTGCTTTTGGAGTGATGTCTCTTAATTATTGACCGAACACAGCATCTGTCAACTACGTTCTTAAGCATTATGCGCTTTATCTTTCCCTTTGGGTAGGCATATAATGTGGATTTTTTTAATCAATATGAATTTCTCTACAATAAAACTTTAAAGATCTGCACCTCCGTGAATTGGATTTGGTGAAGATCCTGACACGGCTTGCTGTTATCATTATATAGAAATATAACTCTGAAAATAAGAATGTGAGACGTGAAAAATAACGTAAGAAGCCAAACTTTGGGTAACAGTGGGTTATTATGAGTTCATTTTTGTATTTTTAGAAAAAAATTTCTGTTCTGAATGTTGAAACCTATTATAAAGTAAAACACATAGGTAACAGATAAGCTTTGTTAGTTAATAGACAAATGTAAATTTAAAGTAAAATGTTAGTATTGATACAAATCCCATCAGGTTTACATGAGCTGCTACGAGCAGTCGTTAGTGTTTATTTTAGTGCTTTTGTAAATTTGTGGTAATTTTTGGTAATTTTTCTTGCTGTTTTAATAGCTTTGTGTGTTTTCCTCTACAGTGTCAACAACATACGGACGCTAGCTGATTTTCAGTACTGCCCTCATCTGCAAGAGTTGTACATACGTAAAAACTCCATATCTGACATCAATGAAGTTTTATACCTCCGTAATTTACCAAAGCTTAAGAGTTTATGGCTTGCAGACAATCCGTGTGCAAATTTTGAACAGTAAGTAATTCTTAGTGTTGTTTCTTTCATTTTGTTGTTGCTTTCATTTTGTTCTTCTGCATTTCATGGCGGAAATGTGTCAGTTCTCTATATTTGAGTTAATTGCAGTATTCACATTTTGTTAACAAGATTTAGGGGAAAAGTAATACAGTTGTATGATTAAGGAATCGAGAGTTATGAAAGAGATGAAGTAATACTGATTTGTTAAAGCAGGTTTTACTATGCTGAATTAAGTTGTATATAAGGACAAGCAGTTCTGTGTCAGCGGATTGTTCGTAGCTGGTTTGTGGTTTGAAGCTAGGCAGTGTTCTCTTTAGCAACATTTGGGAACTTGTTATTGCCTCTGTTAGCTGAGGCTGCAAATGGTATCTGTGACCCGGTAAGGAAATGGATTTATCCAGTTGCAGGAGGGAGAATAAGACTACATCTGTCTAGTAGATGACACCTCTTGGCTGACATTTTGAATGTTGGGTGTTGTAGCATTAAGTGAAAAAAAGGGTTTTATATTTTTAGAATTAAGATATTTAAAAAAATTTTCTGAGGTTTTCATTTCAAATGCATATTTTTGTGTATTTCAAAAAAAAACATTTGTTTTACATTTTTCTTAAATTAAAGTGTTTTCATTGTTCAATACAGGTAATATTCATGTCCTTTTTATTATATTTATATAAATCTTCTTCCTTACTATACAAATAAAGTTGTTGGTTTCAGTAGTAGTGATTTGTTTGTTGCAATATCAGGTACCGTCAAACAGTACTTCGAGCACTCCCCCATCTACAAAAGCTTGATAATATTGCTGTGGATTCTGAAGAAGTACAGCAGGCTATGGTCTGTGGAGTGCCACTTCCCATGACAGATTCACCTATGGGACAGAGGTATTATGAGGAACGACTCGTTTATTTTTTACTTTCTCTCTGGTGTAATATACAGGTTGAGCATAATATTTGCTTATTTTATTGGATAGAAATGGTCATGATTTACCAGCTTTGTTTAGGCAGTAAAGTTACTTTTATTCAGTTTTCAGGTATCAAAAAGTCTGTGGTAAATAAACCTGCAATCAATTGAAATTATATTTATTTAATATCTAGACGTTCAACCTGAGTATTTAACCCAATAGAGTAATTTTATGTTGCATCCCTTCTTTATAGGAAGTCAAGGAAAACTGTGTCTTCCTTCCTTTGAAGCAAAGCTTGATGCAATAATATTGTTCATACAATAGGTAATGATATCAGAGTACTGTATGATAATCTTAACGCGCATATTAAGTTTGAAGATGTCTTCAGTGCTATTCACAAACGTAAATTGATGTTACACTGAAAATCTTATTATTATCACATAAAGGCAGTGACATGGTTCCAAAAGTCTTGAAATATCTGGGAGTGGTTGACCAGTTGGCAGATGCAAAAAGAGATTCGGTTAACCACAAGATTTGTGGGACCTTGATTGCTGAAGCTAACTTCTCTTTTTTTTTTTCCCTCTGTAGTTAGTGTCTGGGATTTCATGGGTTGTACAAAATAGGCTTTTAAGTGATGGGTCAATGAAGAAACTGATATTGTTTGGAAAATGGATATAAACAGTATGAAAGCATAAATAAAAAAGATGGCAATGTAAGCAAAGATGACACTATAAATGGAAAATTTACAGGACAAGATTTTTTCTCTCACATGTTTGGTATGAAAACATTTGTGTAAAAAAGCAGAAAAGAGGTCAGTGTAAGCAGAGACGACACTATAATGAAAAAACTGCAGTAGTGATAATGATAATATTACAGCTAAGATAGCATAGAATGTAAATAAAATATCATCACATTCATAGAAGAGAGATCGAGTGTCTTTGTGCATGCGAATATCATCTCTTCTCCCAATTTCCGGATTGGATATTCAAGAATTTGATTGTCTCGAGGTGTAAGGACTTAGTGAGGGTAGTCTCTGGTCTTTTGATCATATATAAGAAGAAATTGAGCATTCAGCAAATGTCTACTTTTTCCATCATTAAGCATGTGCAAAGTAAGAGGTTTGGTTTTATGAAACTAATGATTTTGAAATGAGTTTATTCTGTTTTCTAGGGAAGAATGTGAAATGCCAAGGTCAAGCAGTATTGGGGAGTCGTTGCGCAGTGAAGGAGGTGGCAGTAGCATGTCAGATTGCTCCCCTCCTGCCTCTGAGAGAAGGTACTCGCAAGCAACCACCCCTATACGTTCAACTCATCAGGTAAATATTTTTGTGTCATTTTCATTCCTCAACTTTTAACCAGTGATAGTAGTAAATACGTTTTTTTTTTTTAGAAGGTTAGTAAGTGGATACTTTTTTTTAGAAGGTTAGTAAATGGATGCTTTTAAGAAACGTCATTGACCAAATAACATGGATAAGTTAAATTTATGTTGAATCAAATGATGATACATTTCCTGTTCTTGTCCTGAAAGTAAGGATTGTACATTTTCATAGAAAAATACATATAATTTTTACAATAAATACAGTAAAAGCAAAAAGGGGTTATGGTAAGCCACAGGCAGCTTTGGAGGCTTACACGAATACTTAAGACGTTGCATATGGGGTCCTGTTGGCTTGACTTCTGATATCAGGTGAAATTTTCTATTATAGATTGCCCATGTTTATGGCTACTGCAGGATGAAGATTTAGTGAATACATGTGCTTTCAACAATTTTTTTTTTTATGATGATGTTGCATCCGGGGTATGCTTAGAAAGGTCTCTCTTAATTGCCCCCAGAATAGTATCAGTCAATTAGCCTGTGTATTTCCAAAGTAGGATGCATAATTTGTGGCTTCTTGTTGATGTACCCTAAGCTGTGGTTTGTTCAGTTAGTTGGTTTTCAGAGGAAATAAAGCTAATAAATTCAACGAGATTTGTTACCTCTTTCCGCTGTATTATTGTAAATATTAGTAACGTTATAAATGATAAGTAGGGCCTATCATAAAACATACGACTCAGTGATGACCTTGCAAGACGGAAAGAAAATTTTTGTTTTTCTGTATTATTCATAATTTTGATTTTTATTTACTCTTCTTTGCTATTAATATGAAACTAGAACATTAAGAATAATTATTCTCTTTATATTTCAGGAAAGTTACGGACGTTCATTAGATGATGGCTACGAATACGAAGAGGAGGAAGAGCAACCAGTGATGAGACGAACCAGTTACAGTCAGTCGGCTGATCCAGAGCGTCGAATTTCACAGATGTCACAATACTCAAATGAGGGTTCTTACCCGCAGGTATGCGTTGCATAGCAATCTTGTTTGTGTAGGTACTGAGGTATTGTAGTGTTGTATAGTAGTAGTTAGTGTCACTGACAGTGTATTCATTCTGTTCTTGGATAATTTAGATTTAGAAAGGAATGCCTTTGTAGTATGGAACCTTAAATAGTTGATTCTGTTATTTTGGATGGGCTGTCTTTTTGCATGGGTCTCTTAGGAAATTACTCACCGAGTTATTTTCTTGTAAGGTAAATAAAAGTTAACTCCATCTTCTGCATAGAAAAGAAAACATCCATTCAATTTTGTTTTAGGAATAAAATAGATAGGTTTGGGAATTATTGCACTAATTTCATTTTCAAGATTGTGTATGTAAATCAGCTGTCATTTATGGGAATCATTAGTTTTCAATTGAGTGTGGTAATAGTTAATGCTGTTAGCATCATTGTATTTAAACTTTGAGTTTAAAAACATCATTTGATGACCAAAATAAGAAAAAAAATAGACCATTAGACTCCAACTTTTGATATGTATAGCTCATTGGCCATGAATGGTTGTCCTTTTCTCTCAAAACATTTCTGACCTCACTGTATGTGCCATATATAGTGACCCTGAATAAGGTTTGCTTATATAGAGCCATTAAGAGAAATGTTTGTGAAAAGTAAGAAAAGAGGTAAGTGATTGTAACTCCTGTTTTAGAGGTGAAGATCTCTGAGAAAGCTCTCGAGCTACTGTGCATACGATGGAAGGTTGCCATAAAAAGGGGTGTGATTGTAGGTACAGTACTTTTGACATTAACCTCGTACTAAAAATTAAGCATTTTGGAACTCCAGTTTGGCAGAGGTTGGTGAGTATTGAGAGAATTGATATGATGATGATGGGGATTGGAATACAACATCTAGATATGGAGTTTAATTTTTTTAATGTACTTTCCAAGGTCTTGTTTATCAAAAATTTTTTTACATAGAATAACAGAGAGAGAGAGAGAGAGAGAAACACATTAAATGGTTGATTATCTTAATGCAATCCAGCGTGTACTTAAAGACATGCTCACGAACTTGGACTGAAAGGTACGTATGTGTATGTAACATACATTACAGTGTTAACTTCAATACTGCACTGCATTAAGTAATGTCAGTAAGAAACGGAATGGAGGGAGGGAATGATTATTTATCTTAGGGGAGTGGAAATGCCAATAAATTGAGGTCCATTGAGCTGAGGTGCCAGTGTAATGGCCACAGGTGATTAGCATTAGATTTTAAGAGAGACAGGAATATGTTTTTTTTTGGAAGGGGCTTTTGATTGCTTAGTGTTGGTGAAAGCTTTCTATAGTGGACTAGAATATTTGTTTAGTTATTAATGCTTTTACATGGCATCAGTCAAAACCAAGAGTAACATCCTGTTCAGTCTTACCATTAAAGGAGTACAGTCTCATTTCAGTATTTCTTCAGGGGAATTTGATGTTTAGTGGGTTGATGCAGAGTTAGACCATGAAAATATCCATAGACAATGTCCATTTTTATGTTGAACTTTGGAGGGAATTGTGTTATGTCACAGGGTGGCTTAAGTAGAAATGGTTAAAGGTATTATTTGTTTCATTCAAGATATAATGATTGCATCTTTCATATATATGTGATTAGTTTCGTATAAAACAATATAAAATGTAGGTATTAAACACAAATTGAAATGCTATATAATACTGTCTAAACAGATTGTTTTCATTTTTAAAACAGATTTTAGCTTGAGCCTTTTTAAGATAAATGAAGCTTTGTTATACAGCTATCCTCATAAGTTTCCTTGGATGAAGTTTTTGTACTTGCTTAAAGATACAGGGTAGTATTAACATTTTAAATATTTCAGAATCACTGGGCCAAGGACTTGTCTTTGAATTGTCAAAGAATATATATGACTTTTGTGAAGTTTAATGCAAATAGATGTGTGTTGTAGGTAACATATGGTAAAGAATTTCAGGTCACTTTCCAGTTAAAGGAGGTCTTTTGCCTATTGCTGTAACTATTACTTATTTAGAACTGGACTTTTAAGTATTAGCATTTCCTCGCAACATCTGCGTACTGGTGCTCTATTTCCATATCGCATTTTATCTTTTCATTTTTAGCTTCTTTTTCTATGACCTTTTTATTTTTAGACACCTCTGTTCAACTACAGAACAAGTCATGTTGGCTTTCAAATGCCTCAAGATTTTACACCCTCTGTAGAGGTTTATCCACTTGGCAGTCCCAAACCACTATCGAGTTTCCAGGTGAGGGTGTTCTTAAAACCGTGGGTTGAGCTAATCGTGAAACAAGACTCTTGGAAATCTTTGGATGCTGTTGAACCTGATGTTGTCTGTCATCATGTTTTGATGGATACTTGTTCATGTATTTACGCTGGGTGGTCATGCCTAGCAATAAACTCTGCTTCATACTAACAGAGTTTTTCATACTAAGTGTTTTTGCTTGGAAATTGATCACCCTTGACTTTACGTAACTCGGAGAACTGTTTTGTCCAGGTTTTAATTTTGCCTTGTTTTTTTCTTTGTTGTTAAAGCATCATGAAAATTGGTGAATGCTTCTTTAAGCTGTTAGAAATTGTTTGCTGTCATCCCTTTGTGTGTTGCCACTTCTTGTGAAAACATCTAAGCAGTAGTTTTCTGTAACTAATGTGATTTACAGTTTTCTTTGATAGAATGCCAAGTTTTGATTTCTGAGAATTGTAATTAACTTAAGTTTTTCTTCTGTATGGTACCAAACTAATCCCTCTCATCAAATGAACTCATTAAACCCCTTCCATTATTTGTGTTTCTGGATAAGAGACTTTGTATATAAAATACTGGACATTTTCCTCTCTCTTGAATTTGTTTATAGTACAGGAGTGTTATTAGGATCAGTAACTGTTTTACTTACCAGAAGTAATTGATTACAGAGTTTAAATTGTCATTGTGGTTGTCTTTTGCAGTAAGTCAACTAAAAATTGTTGTACATTTTTGTAAAAAATTTACAGTGATTTAAATTGTATCAACCAGCAAAAGATTACCTTGTAAATGTCATTTAGCTTATGTTATCAGTTTCTGGAACTTTGGTTAAGCTTGGTTGCTTTATAATGAGACTTCTCCAAAGTTTATTTTGTGAATTATTCTGTGGCATCACTACCTAGATTTTTCTTTTGACTGGCATCTTAAAACTAGTAAATTGTCTTACCAAATAAAACTGGTTCTTTCATACAAAACCCATTAAACCTCAATAGCCATGTTCCATGCAATGGCTCTGCAGCAAAATCCTGAAAGAAGAGGACCCTACTGCGTGCCTTCATCACAGTAACATCAGAACCTCTCCAGCTGTGTTAACGATTGAAGATCTTTGTTAAGTAGTGAAGGCTGAGGTGATTGCAGTTGAATAAGGTCAGACTGGGTCAGGCTGCTTTACAAGAAGATCGTTAGAGTGCCCGGCAGCTGTTGGAAAATGATGATTCCCATGGACTTTCAATTGGATACTAATTCTTACTACTTGAATGCTACTGAAGCTCCTATACCCCTGATGTCGCATGCCCATATTCTGCCAAGGGGAGGGTCATCGTTTGGCCCAGCCTGGTATGCCAAATGATTACAGGCAGTCCATGGTTATCGGCGGGGGTTCTGTTCTGAGGGTGTGATGATAACCGAAAATCGATTTTTGGCTTATCAGTGCTGATTTTTGGTTATTGGTGCCTCTGTCGGGTATTTATCGGTGCCAGTACCCAATTATTGGTGCTGATAAGCGGAAATCGGCAATTTTTAGTGCCGAAAATTGCCGATTTTCGGTGCTAAACAAGCTCCATAAAACCGGATCGCCATTAACCAAACCCACCATTAACTGGGGACTGCCTGTACTTCCCACAGCCAGAAGGAGAGGGTATTCTTCGAGATCTTTCTTTTCTTGCAGCCTGTGCTAATGAATAGTCTCCCGCAGTCTGACCTGTGGCAGGCTGTATGCTTGGGATAAGTTCTCAGGGTTTCTTCATACCTGATGTTAATTTTTCAAGGCATTGTATGCTAGCTTTGCGCCATCCGTTTTAGGCTGCCCTTGGTTTCTTGAGTACAGTATTCACCAGAGTGATTACTCTAGTTGCATTTGATGCCCATTCCAAGGGCTTGATCTGGTAGGAAATTTGATAGATCTTATCATCCTCCTAGCGAATATTACATCAGGTTGTGAAATGGTTGGTCCAGTGAGGTCCACTGCAACATCTTCCCGTGAAATATTTACTCAAATTACATTTCAAGTCAATATCCATCTTAATGTAGCATGGGAGATTTAGGGAATTTTGCAGAAAATTTTTGGATTTTCATTATCTGATACTGAAGGCAGCATCATAAAATGCAACCCCAGTTAATACTGTATTATAGGTACTGCTTTTATTGTGAAAAGCAGTTCCTCTTCTTATGTTCCCCTGTAAAATAATAGGTTTGTGTTTATGAAGCTTGAAATTTGTTTTTAAGTACTTTAATTTTTGTGTGTTATCTCACATATATAGCAGATGATTCTTTAATCTCAGTCATCCCTATTTCATAAGGCAGGTATGGATTTATTTTAGCAGGTAATGAGGAAATTTCTTACACGACTGTTTCTGTAAAGCTTTCATAAACAAGAAGTCATATTTGTTTAATCATTTTGTAGCTTAAAGTGAATGTGTGTCTATGTATTAAGTGTCTGAGATATTTAAATAATGCTTACGTAACCTCTACATGATTGCTACTCTGTGAATAAATGTGAAGTATTTAATGGAAAACGTATAGATATTGCTAATGGATTTAATGATCACGGAAAGAAATTGCTAATGAATTTAATGATCACTCTTATAACTGTGCCCCTAACAATTTGTGGAATCAAGCTTTACTAAAATTGATTGACATTCAGGTATCGAGTGGTTATGGCAGCAATAGTAGCAGTAGCAACGGTTATTATCGTGACTCTGATGCCTCAGAACGACTCCATAGAACATCTTATTCGTCAGCACAGGTTGGGTTGTGCTTTGAGAATTAACACTGTAGCTGTGATGCACTAACACAAATAATTGAGCTGTGTATTATACTAATCTCATTTGAATGGCCCTTCTCTTGAAGTGGACGAAAATTAATTAAAGAGTTGAAGCTGATTTTGAAGTGTTTTTGGAATTGCTTGCAGGTGGTGTTGTTCATGCTTATGATTTAATTTGATGATAAAAAAATTGAGCATAAGTTTTAGATGGGTGATCATACAGTTATTTTATTTTCTGTCAAGTAGTTGTAAGTTTCTGCTGTTTATGGTAAGTGATACAGTAAAATGAAATGTTAATAATTGAGTTTTATCTTGGCCAGTTTGCTTTCAGTTTGAATTTAGTAAGGCCTTGGATTGTTCTGTTTCTGTTAATATTTTACTTGACAGAATTTCTTTTGGGAAATTGCTTTACCCCTGTGAGGTTACTTGGGGCATCCAAAAACTTGTGTACGGTAAAATAAACTCAGTTCTGACGTGAAGTTAGTGTCCCATTTTGAAGTTGAATAGTTTTCATTCTTAGTAGTTGGTGTAAAAAGAAAAATGAACAAAATAAGCAGTTGAAGTTGACTAAAAACAGATATTTCTTGACTTGTAAACATTGAAAAGAATGCCTAGCATAACTAAGAATTCTTTTCACTTCATGAAAAAGTAATAAGAATTTCCTTTTCAGTGATATATATATTTAATGTTACTGCTGTGTATACAGTACATAGTTTTGCATGTCAAAAAAGTAAGGAAAAATAAGCAAGTGTTTGGTTTAGCAACTATTTTCCTTGAGTGAACTACCCCTACTTTTGAAGAGATGGAGTTAAGACTTCCCCCAGCATGACCCAGATATAATTTGAGTGTCACAAAAAAAGAATTAGTATTAAGGAATAATTGAAGAGAATGAAAGAACTTAAAAAATAAAAATTTCCAGTGTCATGGATATAATTTTTTTATTTATTTTACAGGTGAAATTAATTTTTATGTATATTCCTGTAAAAGGTGTTCTGCTTTATATTGTGTTCACTTTACCTTTTGTGGTGCTAAGTGCTATAGGTGCTGTAATGTGTGGCATGTCCTCGACCATTATGGCTTCTAACAGTGCATGACAGAAGTAGTCCCATTAACAATCCTCATTGGACGGGTTGGTATCATTCTCGACTAGCACTCTGCTGGGCCCGCGTTCGATTCTCCAACCAGCCAATGAAGAATTGGAGAAATTTATTTCTGGTGGTAGAAATTCATTTCTCGTTATAATGTGGTTTGGATTCCACAATAAGCTGCAGGTCCCGTTGCTAGGTAACCATTGGTTCTTAGCCACGTAAAATAAATCTAATCCTTCGGGCCAGCCCGAGGGGAGCTGTTAATCAGCCCAGCGGTCTGGTTAAACTAAGGTATACTTATGTGGGCAGTATATTTGCTTCAGGGAAAATCATAACTGACCTTGGTATGTTCATCACTTAAACTTGTCATTTCAGTATCGTGATTCACTATGCCCAGTGTCCTTACTTGACCGTTTATGCTACCAAAGATAGCCTGCCCACATGCAAGTGAGAATGAATGAGCACGTAAGGGAAGAGGATCAGAGTGGTTGGAAGAAACAAAATGGGTTACTGATGGGAGGTGCCTGTTATAAGTCACAGGAAATAGATCAAGTTCACTCGGAAGTTACTAGATAAATGTTTTGAGACCTTTCTTTGAATGATTAGTCACCTGAACTGAATTGAAGGACCAGTTAAGCTACAGTCATTAGATAGCAAGCTCTTAGACAGGCAGGACTCTGACATTACTTAGGAATTACAGAGAAGACAAGATTCGTCAGAATCAGCACAACTAATTGGTTGTGGACGAGAATTATGCTTAGGACAGTCGTGAAAGATAAATCTAAGTACATGGTCAAGACTCGGGTAACTGAGACCTGTGGTTCGGAAGTGGTTTGGGGAAGTAACCAAGAGGCAAATATGTTGCCCTAGAGAGAGTCTTATTATATTTGAGAGTGGTGATATCCAGAATTGCAAAGCAACAAGAAACTGAGACTGTGCTTTCCCAAGACTTAGCTCGTGCTCAAGACCAGAGTCATTTCTATAGATCATGTAATTCATAAAATGATGATGATGATTATGTTTCTGAACAAGGCTGCAACTAATAGGTAACTAAAGTAGTTTAAGTGGACCAGTGGTAAGCCAAAGACAATGAGGTGATTGATAGTACCAAAATAAAGTATGATTATAAAAGTATTATATGTTTGTATACAGCTATTTTGCTTCTAGTGTGATCCATTGTGGAAGAAATGTGATTACGCGATACTGAAAAATAATATATACTGTGCTTTAACAGTGACCTGAATAGGGATTAAGGTGAGAAGAGAAAATATTCTTTTAAGTTAATCTTTATATAATTTAAATTTCTTTGCTTCTGGATATTATTTTCCTCAAAGTTTCTGGGTATTTTCTTGTGATATATTCAGTTTAATCAGTTTGGTGTTGTTACTAGAATTATAACAACTTCAAATGAGTCTGTATACTATTGCAAGAATACAAAATTTGTAACAGGTCTGTGGATGTTGGGTTTATTTTTCTAACATATTGATGTCATTTTCTTTCCTCTTCTCTATATCATTTTCATGTTGTGTTACATAATGTTGAAAATCTGAGGTGTAGATGACAGCCCTGAATGTCTGCTAAGTAACTACAGTGTGAAGCTAGAGCCTCTGTTCCTTTCAATTTAGCAAGGAAGATAAGAAAAAATTATAAGTTATTTTGCGAAATAGGATAGTGAATTTGTTTTGCACATTGTGATTGAATCATAAACTTAGGAAATTAACATAATTTGTCTTAAATTCACTTACACCGATTTCAGAGCCCCACAAGACGGAGCAGTCAGATTGTGGCCGAAGCCGACTCCTCAGCCGACAGCCGCGGGTACATACGAAATCACGCCTCTGAGTATGACACTAGAAATGCAAACTACCTGAGCAGGGAAGACGGTTCAGCCAGGTATAACACGAGCACTAGTACCACACCCACCAGTAACTTGATTCTCACGCCCGATTCTAATAATGATAACAATACTAACAACAATGTGGTTTGTCCCTTACAGTGAGTACACCAATGCGCTCTTGTGCACGCCTCTCGAGACACATCATGCCCTCTGTTCCCCCCTTCAAGGTCTTCTTCCTTTCCATTTTTTTTCTCTTGTCATTGGTGTAATTTCATTTCTGTTTAATGCAGTTTTGTTTTTATTGCTCTGGCATGTAATGCATGTGCATGAGAAACATATCCCAATGGTTTTCATATCAAGGTGGTAAAGATAAAACGATGATTATTTTCAGAATAACTTGGTCTAATATGTGTAGTGATTGGTATCAATTTTGTAAGGAAAGTATTTTTATCAGAGAAGTTAAATGATTTACATGTAGAATGAGGAATAAGATAATTATCAGTAGTTTTTGCAGTGTTGTTAAGAAGTAAAATAAAAAATTTTTTAAGGGTAGAGTAAATATTTTTGTTTAGCAGCAATAAAAATTTGTACCTAATAACACAAACCATTGTTTTGCAATGTCTTTTTTTACCAGCCTTGCTGGATCGAGCAAAGTCCAGAATTTGGTCTTGGTTGGTTAAGAACTCTCTTGCCATACATCAGTCTTCCTCTCATCAGCTTTTTATTTCTTTGTTCAATTCCTCTTCTTCGGTTGATGGTCTTGTTATATTCTTGCAATAATGGACTTAAGATTTAGGATGCCTTTTTTAAGAAAATGTTTTCGTACAAAACTAAGGGCTAACAGATCCGCTACTCACACCTCCCATATTCATGGTCTACAAATTTTATTGACACACCATTCTTCATTAAAGAAAATGGTAGCAGACAGTTAGGTGGTTCAGATCAAGGACTCTTGACCAGTAGACTGGTAATCGCTATGTAATGTGTTTGAATAGTGATTGCATCATACAAGTTTTTCAAAGGATTTTAGAACTTTTTTTTTTAGCAAGAATGACCCTATTTCATCTTCTTACATCTTCATTTAATTTAATTTCATATTTTTCAGTGATTTTGATTACTGTACCCAGCAAATTGTAAGTACAGTAGACCCTCAGAAATTCAGACTAATGAACATGGGTGTGGACAGCGTTGGCAGCCTGGGTCTTTATAAAGTTTCAGTATAATCTAGCCTGCTACCAGTGATATAATCATTTGACATAACATTATTTTTTCCTTCTGTGTCTTCAGGTGAGGAAATAGATAATGATAAAAGTAAGACAGTATAAGTACTATATGAAAAAGAGAGAACATAAAAGTAACATAATAAATTGTCATAAGTGATAAAAAACTTATTATACATTTTTTTGTACAAACTTGTGGTTCATGGATATGCTGCTTATTGTGACTGCAAGGTTCTGTTCTCGGCTCCTCAGTCTTTTATTTGTCAGACAAAAGCACTATCGTGCATGCTGTCTGAATTCTCATTCATAGCGGCCAGTAATCTCAGTTATTTAAGGGACTTAACATGATGCGGGGAGACTCATGAGGTTGGGAGAAGGGCATGCCTTGTATTAATGAGTCCGTGTAAAAAAACTTTTGTGTTATTAAGGCTTAGTTTCATCACAACTCCATTAATCATATATATGCCTAAGTTACACTATAGGATGGAGGATATGCCTAAGTTACACTATAGGATGGAGGTTGAGAAACTGGTGTAATTCTGACCTACTAGTTTTCATGGTTCATCTTCAAACAGATTTCTTGAGAATAACTTACTCACAGGGTCATGATCTTGTGAATACCTCAAGACATATCAAATGTTTCATTAAATATGAATAGTGGTTTGGAAATGCATGTTTCCTCTGTTAAAAGAATCGTGAAGTCCCCTTCCATATACTGTAAACTTTAGGATTGAAGCCATTTAACCTGTGTGTATGGGTTTAAATGGATTTTTCCCCTGATATTGAAGATGCGACCAGAAAATTGACAAAAATAATGTTGTGAAGGTTTGTCAAATGCAGTGATGTGATGGATTTATTCTGAGAGTATAATTGCAACAGGAGACCTTATAGTGACCAATTACTTTTTGAGGATGAGATTGGAAGGTATATTTGTGGGGAGAGAAACCAGGAGAGAAAAGCGGTAAAGGAACTTTGCCATAGCCAAGGATAAAGTTCTTGAATATAATGTTCAAGAGTCCTAGAGAAAAGTTAATTATGTACAGGAGTGGAGAAGCAGAAACACTGATTTGATTTTATGATGGGAAGTACTAATAATGATTGCACTGTTATACCAGGTTAAGGATGCTTAACATAAATTGATTGATGGCTGCATGTTAGTATCATAGTGAGGGAAGGAGAGAAGAGGAAGAAGTGACAGTAAAATAAACAAAAATTGTATTGAATAGTTAATAAGTAAAAATTGAGTTCTCTGTAAAGAGAAAGTGTCAGTAAGTAGGGCATTGAAAAAGGACATATATGAAGAATGTTTTGAGGGATGACATATAAAGGAAGGGACATGACAGGAGTAGTGAGAAAAGAACATGAAAATGTTAATACATAAAGGAGTAGGCTAGTGTGAAAATTGTAGAGGAAGAATATTACTTTGGCAGGCTGTGAAAATTTTGGAGAAGGTACTGAATGAAAGGCTGGTGAACTATTTTTTCCAATCGACATTTGTTTGACTGCATGTTGGAGAAATCAGTAGCAGAGGCAAAGAGGAATGGGTGTTGAAAAGGCATCTGACAGAGCACCAAGAAATGTAAAAGTAGAAGGTACCAGATTGACTTATTAAACCAGTGTTGTAAATGTGCCATAACACAAGTATAGTAAAGATAGTTGCAGATTTATCAGTATTTGAAGTAAATGTCCATCCAGGATCCACCCTGAGCCCTAAGAAAGCTCTAAAAAAGGGGTGCGAAGCTTTTGGGAGCAGCTGTGTACAGATGACCTGGTGTTAACAGGATGATCAGAGTAAGAGGCTTCAGAAAATTTTAAAAGATAGAAGAAGAGTTGAATTAAGAAGAGAGGATTAAAAGCAACAAAGCAAGACAGAGCTTTTGGTGATTTGAAGGCAAGCAAAGGAAAATTTAGGAGTAAGGAAAGGAACAATTTGAATACTGTGAAAAAGGGGAGGAGTTGAACTTTGTATCATTAAATTTTATCAACTTTAATAGATGGTGGTACGATAGATGCTCAGGACTGCAAAAGGTACTTGAAGTAAGAGGTTTCTGATGTCTGAAATATATAAGAGCAAAAATGGTGAAGAGATGCTTGAGGAGTACCATGTTGCTTAGAAACACCTGATTAGAAGACTAAATTTCATATTGCATGTTGGGGAATGGGCCTTGGGGGAAGAGGGTTGTATTAGGCACCAAAAAACTTAAAAGCTAAGGTTTTTTAGTTTGTAAGATTAGTATAGTGGTCTAACCATTAAAGACAGTGGGAAACATATATATTGTAAATGTTATGGTATGTGACATGTATAAAGAAGAGGCATTCTCTTCACAGTATATGACTTTTTTTATGTATGAGGTTCTGCCTAGCAATGATTAATCTTTCTTGTGTTTTATGTAATGCCCTCCTATCTCATGAAAAGCTTGAATTTTTTAAATGAAGGCCACTAAAGCATTGCTGTACGTATTGTTATTTAAAGGTTGACGAATGGACGTTCGTATGGGAACACGTATGCTAGGTGAGTTGTACGGTCATGACACACTGTTAATAACTGTATAACACTTCTGATAAGTTTACTAAGCAGCTCAAAATATCTTTTCTGTCAAAGAAAAAGCATGATGAAGAGTGGTCATAGTTGCAGACACTTTGGAGAGGATTTATGGAATTGTCAAGTCTTAAATTTACCCTTCAGTGTTTTAATATTTATGTGTAAGGAGTTAGCTTTAATTGGATATTCTTTCAGGATCACATGATCTTTTAATTTTTGTAAAAAAAATGTTTGCAGAGACTATACCACTTCAGTATATTTTGGACAGCTGAGTATAAACTCTAAAGTCCATAAATATCTATGCACAATACATTCTTTGTTTTTCTTCAGGAAGGTTTGAAGGTGTAGTATTGTTTGTGGAGAGCTTTACAGTTGGTTACGCAGTAAATGCATACTAACAACTTGAGCACTTTCAGATATGCACTGACGATTTGTTCATCTATTTGCAAAGGCTAGGGTACTATAGATTGTGCATAAACAGTTTTCACTTTCTCTATACAGGAACCTAGGAACAAGATGAAATCCTCATTATAGAAGTTTACTGTTGAATAATTTTTTAGTTCCTATATGCATGCCAGCTTCAGTATTTTTCATGAAAATGAATTATTTTTTACTTGGCTTTTGCATGAAATCTGTAGAGCTATTTGCATATTTTATTTTCCAAGTTATCTTACCACTTGAAAGTGGGATGTTGAAGTTGATTTACCCGTTTCATTTTTATTGAGCTGTGAATGTTTCCTGGCATAAATTTAGTAATTATAGTACTGATTTTTCTTTTTAGAGATTTTTATGCATGATATAGATAACAAAAGTAAGAATGATATATCTCTCATGAACTACAAACAAACTTGTTAAACCCTGAGACTGTGGCACTTGCCATTACTTCATAATTCTTCTGGTATCCCTTTTAGCAGTGTATTTGTTTAAGACCCATTCGTTATTTTCTTTCCTTAGAGCATTTTAATCTTCATTATCCTTTCATTTATTCTTATCATTCCACCAGAAATAATAGTTTTTGTTGATAAACCCATCAGTCACAATTAGCTTTAATGTGCAGTGTCAAATGACTCCAGACATGCAGCTTCTGAAGTCTTCAAGACAAAAGCATCAGATAGCCAAAAATGAGTGTTGACACAACTCATGCCTTTGACGCCATCGGTAGTAACTACTAATTTCATTCTTTCACATTTCTTGCCTTATGTGAACTCTAAGAATTCCTACTAGCTTGCTTTGACAGGTAGATCAATCTTAGTTCTCTTTTTTCTAATTTTCTATAAATTCTTGTTATTATTGTGCAGTCAAACTACTCTTTTCATACTTCTCAACTTCTCATTCTTTTCAAAAAAGTGTGTTGATAATTATGGTTACTTACAGGTTGTGTTCTGCCATTTTCCTGTAAGCATTATTAAATTGAAATATGTTATTGAATTATGTCACCTTGTGGTATTAATGCATATTTTATTGATACAAAAATTGATACAAAAATTGAATACTTTAGTATTCACTTAGTGGCTGTGGCTTGCTTACTACGAAATGGTTGTACTAACTCTTTTCCTTTTCTACTTATGCTGCTGTTTCTGCAGTCAAGGCTTCGATCTCTTTGGATAAGGCATCTGTGTCCGCAATGCCTCTCCCTCGTGCCTTGGGAGTTGAGGTTAATAGTCCCAGGCCTTTGAAGTGTCTACTTCCATAGTGCTTTGTCTAGTAGAAGACACACCTTCTCCAGAGCCCCCTTCCCAAAGGCCAAAGAGGGATTTTCCCACTTCCCCATCAGTCATAAAATGTGTCCATCAGCCAATCTAATCGTTTTGCTGTTTCATAATCATTTTTACACAAAAGAATAAGACATTTACTACCTGTCAGTGGGTTGAAGGCATGCATGTGTCAACAGTCACTTTTGGCTATTCACTTCTTTTTTCCTCAAGACTTAAAGATGTTAACACATCTGGTGGAATTCAGCACTGTGAATTAAGGGTAATTATGATTGATAGGTTTGTATGAAAAAATTAGTTATACTTTTAATAAAATTCTTTTCGCTCTGTCACAACCATCTTCATATCTGTTTTCCAGTGTGATTCTTTGTGCTTCCTACCTTCTTACATGTTGCAAGTGTTTAGGCCATGTCATCAGGAGAAAGCGTTAATTGTTCTTGAAGATATTTTCTTGTGAATTCCATATTTGCCTACTGATGGACCATATTTTTTGAGTTAACTGACTGAGTTAGGACTTACAGTGAGGATGTGAATGTGAGGTATATTTGATATTGTCAGATGAATAAAGGAGAGGAGAATGTGTAGCGAATATGCAAAACTATTCATTGTATGTGTGGGCAAAGATGAAGAGCCATAACAAAAGAGAAAAATTCAGTCTCGGACTATGACAAGTCGTAAAAGGGTAATATCTCGACAGGTGGTTGGTGCCTCGGCTAACTTACTGCAAATGTAAACCTATCTGTACTTTAATATGAAAATTTTATTGTATGGACTGGTATTTTTTTCTGACTTATAAATTGCCAGTCTTAGCTGGTTCAGAGAGAAAAGGAGGTTCACAGTTTTGTGCTGACTCAAATTAATTGATAATTTAGAATGTTTTGAGCATTTTTGTAGTGCACTGGTAATTATTATTTGTTCTTCTATCCATGAAAAATTCTGGTACGTATGCATTTGAGGATTTATATAAAGCAAATATCAGTTTAGAATTTTGAAAGATTTTTATTTTTTCCTTTTTCAAAATGTTATTGTGAACATGCATTGGCATTCTAACACTTGCAACTTATTAACATTTATTTACTCCCTCTTCGTAGTCGAAGAACATCGCAGGAGCAGCAGTATCGAGACCAACAACGATGGGTATGTACCTAAATGTTTTTGCTCTGTGAACTAAAGAACAAGCTTCTTCATAGTAAAATCATAACACTTTAGTAATCCAAAGCCTAGTAAACTTGATTTTTGTAAGTTCCTAATTTTATTTAGTGAGAATTTAATTTCTTTATACCTAGATAATATTTTTTATGCAGATTTTTGCCTGATAAAAACAATAACAAACGTGATCTCTGAAAATGATTCATAATAGTCATCTTGTGGCTTTGTATTACACATTTAAAAAATCTTAAGTCACTGTAATTGTCAAGGAAACTTAATAAGAACCCTTATTAATTTTTACTTCTTTGTAAAAGCTTGTATACCATGATACTGTATCAGCTTTTGCTTAATGTCACTGTGGATGGCCAGCAATGAAAGAACTGGCAGCTTAACAAAAAATATAATTTAAATCATCATTATAATAGTATTCTTGCTCTCTCTCTCTCTCTCTCTCTCTCTCTCTCTCTCTCTCTCTCTCTCTCTCTCTCTCTCTCTCTCTCTCAAATTGTACTCATAGCGATCACTGCATGTAATTCTTTATCCATTTAAGTGTTTTTAACTTCTCAGTGTGAAACTGATGAAAGAGAACGGGGTTATAGCAGAGGAGATGGGTATGGTTATGCATCCCCACCAGAAGTGAGGCAGTCACCTGTCGGGTATGAACAGCGATCAGCTGCTTCAGACCCAAGATATGAGCACCAAACTCAAGCACGGGTACGTGGTAAAATTTGTTTGCATTTCGGAGTGTCTTTGAGACAACGTCTGCTGTTCTTTCTCGGACTTCTTGCATTTCCCCATCTGTCAATATATTAAACAGCCACACAGACATAGTGCAAATTGTCTTGAACCCACTTCTAGAAACCAGTCGCTTTCTCCCTTACACTTCCATCATAAAATCTTTTAGTTACCCTCAAGTATATATATAAATGAATTGCTTTTTTTTCACAGTCTGTACTATTTCTACTCATTTTACACTGTTAATTTCTTTGAAAAAACTTTCACACCAAATATGATGCGTTTAGAGGTGAAAGCTAAGCACATGTTAAAGTGAACTTTAAACTGCTACCTGGTTCAAAGTCCAGGTCTACGTACATCAGTTGTGGCTAATGTTTTTTTTTGCATTTTGTTGCCATAGTAATGCATTGATTATGTTGCTTCTTGCACAGCACTTTTATTCCTTTTAACTCTGCATCTACTATGTAGTTCTGCTTTCTGTAATGTAAGAGTTAAATAATTTTCTTAAAAAGGCCTATAAAATAGATGAATGATTTTTAATAAGTCCCTACATTTTGGTCAGTAAACATAGTCCCCCAATTCATTGGAAGGTTGGAGGTGTTACAGAGGCAATATTTACATCTGGTCAAATTGTGTGTAGAGCGATCCAATTTAAGGCATTCTAACCAGATTTGTTTTCTTTAAGAAGATTCCTTGTGCGCTGTTCTTGATATGAGATGGATTGCAGTTACAGTCTCTGGTCTTAGGGTTACAAGGTTGACTGGGATTTTGATTAGCTGTGGTTATCTAGCAGTTGGTTTGGCTGGATAATTTTTTTGATAAGAGGATTCAGGAGGGTTTTGTCCGTGATGTATGCCTTCCAAAATCCTTCTTATAAGTTCATCTTATTTGTTTTATACAAATTTATTTGTTTCACCTACATTTCAGGAATTCAGCTTCCGTCATCAGGGATAAAACAGCAAAAATGAAAATCCACACATCAACTTAAGACTAGAACATAATATAATAGTACATGTTTTAAATGTAATGAGTACAGTATGCATAGATAAGCATAAGATTTAATTTAAAAGCAAAAACGAATGGTAATTAAAGGCTTTTTAGTCAAAAGCTAGGCCTGCTCCCGATAACTGTGATTGACAGCTGCGAGGGCAAGCAGTTGTAAAAACCGTAGCCAAATCTTTGAACCATACCAGATCTGTTAAATAGCTGAAGTCGCAGTGAAGGAGGAGAGTGCTGTCAGCCCGTTTCAAACAGTCTTTGGATATTTCAGAAAGCCTAAAGGAAGTTAGAGAGCCTTCCAATGTTGTCAGTTTTGACGTGACTTCCTTATTCACTAACTTCTTGTTACGTAAAGCACAGTATTAGGGTTGATATGGATGAAAGAAGTAGTAATAGATTAATCAAATTGTGTGTTGAGGACTCCCATCTTAGTTGTGATGGTAAAGCTTGCAGATATTTGGAATGGCGATGGGTTCCTCTTTATCTCCCATACTTTCAAACTTGTATATCAAGTTCTGTGAATCCAATACATATCAAATTGTTTGAAGCAGTGGTACTATCTATTTAACACAGAAGGTTGTTAACCTTCAATAGTGTTATGGAAGAGATATGTAGATGAAAGTTTGCTCTTTTAAACACAAAAAATTTTGAGTATTTTAGATGTATTGCTTGAAAAAATCAATAATTTGAAACCAGTAAATTTCACAGTTGTAAACACTTGGAAATTGACTTAGCTCTTTCTCGATGTATGGGTGAAACAGAAGACAGATTTGAAACCACAGTATACCGAAAAGCTTTCGGTGATATCATAGATAAAGGTGTACTAGTAGGTTTAGTTTTGAGAGCTTTCAGAATATGCAAACCAGAGTACATAGAGAAAGAAATTAAATATAAAATTAGTTCCATAAAACTCACATACTCAGAATGGTTCATAGAAGACCTTGTTAGTAAAGCAAAAGAAGTGTTCTGTATTAACAGGGAAAAAAGGAATGTAGTGATTGGGGCAAACCCATAATAAAAATACAATATGACAGAAAAGTAAAAGAAACCATTAGTAAATTGAAAACTGATAAATATGATTTCACTATTCAATCGTGTAATACATAAGAGCAGTAAAACACAAGAGAAATTGTATATTAGCTGTACATTGTTGTGATAAAAATTATCAGAATTTCAAAGAGCTTATATTTATAAAAATACTGTCAAAAATTGCAGAGTAATCAAAGGGCTTTCTTTAAATGCACTGCCCACAGTAGTAGGGAGTAAAATTCTTGGCATCGAAGATAACACCAACAGCAAATTAGTTCTCAGAGAGTCAGGCCTATTAGACTTGGTCAAAAGTTTAAACTGGGTGTCACATGTCAAGGACTGCAAGAGAGGGATTACTGAAAATCCCCAGGTTTAAAGAAGGCAAAAGATTAGCAAGGATTCCATGGAGGTATGGAAAGCCATTGGTTAGATCAAAGGACACTACTAGTAGGTAAATAAAACAGGAAGTCACAAGACTAAAAACCATGTTTCAAGGACACTCAGAAGATGGTAGCGGGAGCTGTCATAAGCTGAGAGCAGCACTGTAATTTGTAAATTATGAATAAGTAAAAAATGTATAACGAGAAGCAAATAGAAACAGAAAAATTTCACGTACAGTACTAAGCCTTTTTCCCATTTATCAACTGAAAGATGAATTTTCATAATTTTATTATTATTAATTATTATTATTATTATTATTATTATTATTATTATTATTATTATTATTATTATTATTATTATTATTATTCATGCCTTCTCAATTGTAGTTCAAGTAGCAGTAGCCGTGGTAGTAGAGCTATGTAATATCTGTCTTACAACATTTAGCCAGTTGTAACCATTGTATCATTTACAACCAAAATCATTGAAAAGGAAATTTCCCCTCATGTTTGCAGACCAGTGAGAATAACTCTGCAGTGCAACAACACTATGAAAGCGCTCACAGAAGAGCCGAGCAACAGATGCAAAATGCAACCAGTTCCGCAGGGGAAAGAACATCCCCTACAAAGCCATACCCTGCACGCCCGAAGACAAGGGTAAGTCGTTCCTAGGTTAAAAGTGGTGACGGAAATACAACAGCTTGTTGTTTTGAATATTTTTACGGTGTGAACTTGTTGCTTAACGTATTTTTATTAGTAATTACTCTAAAACAAGAATTTTTTTTTTCCATTGTGGTGCACGGTGTGTTTGGTGAATTCAAGAATTTTTTCCAGTGTGCTGCACAAATATGTGTAGTGAAATCAACATTTCTTCTTTTGAAGGTCATGACTCGACCAGTAAAATTACTTTCTTGAAAAAAGTCAGATGATGATGTCCCTGGACTTCAGAAGTTTGAATCCTTTTTAGAAGCAAAAAACTTTCCAGGTACATTTTATTTAATGAGAAGGAGATATCATTTTAAATAGTCAATCACCACCTGTTCCCAGATGAGCCAGTTGGCTAGCTGGGACTCAATTTGAATAAAGCCAGCCCTCCAGTAGTGCAATACCCTATGAATGTTGCAGGAAAACCTGTACAATTGCGAAACAGTTATGCCTTTTTTTTTCTGAGGGACGCTTACCAAAATATGCCAAACCAAAATATGCTAAAATTAGCTGTTTGGTGTATTTGCAGCCAGCTAAAAAGGATACAAATAGCCAGACTCCAACAGAGATACTTCTTAAGCAGACTTTCCTTTAACTATGTCCTGTCTTGGCTTGGGCATATCCAACCTGTAAATGACCTCGTAAAGTCCATCAAACAAATTGTGCTGCATCTGCAGCTTAGCTTAGGCTTCATGATGCAGTACATAGCAAAATTCACCTGCGTACCAATGAGGTTACTGTAGAAGTAAGGGGCGAGCAGGGTACGAGGCCACAACTGTTCTTCATAAACAGACGGAAATGCTTTGTTTCGTGCTGGTTTTGCCGTTTAAAGAAATGGTATGCTTAGGACCAAGTGAAACGTTCTTGTTATTGGCTGTATTTAGGGATATTGCTCCAAGCGTACCATCAACGCTGCTTAGAAATTTGGGTGGAAGTGGCACTCTGAGGAGTACGAAGTTTTGTGAACGGTTAACAGTCAAGTGAAAGTAGTCCTCAGTTTCTAATTTGGATTATGCTGCCCAATAATCCTTGGTTATGTTGGCTCTTAGCAGAATCTGCTTATGCATTTGTTCGATTTGTGTTTTGTGCATTCAGTTGGATACTGGTACTATAAAAGACTTGTATCACATTCAAAACCCTGGAACACCTTTAGACACACTTTTCTTAGAATTGGTCATTCTTGTTTGACCCATGGATATTTTATGAATAGCCTACATAATCGAATCCCTATATGTACAGTCTGTAGAATAATACTAAAACATTTTTTTGTGTGAATGTCCAAAATATAATCGACAGTGAACGTCAAGTTTTGGAACCAAGTCAGTTAAATTTTATCAGATTCTCCCTCATTTTCAATGAGCCCCATTAGTGATACCTCAACTTAGGAGCAGTTAGGGGGGACTCTGCCCCTCTGGGTAAATAATGAAATCAGTAACTTGCATAGCTTATGTACAGCAATTCCACATAAAGTAATTGAGAGCCTATCCTAACTGTTATTTTGTAATTTTTCTTTTATTTAAAATATTATTTACTTATATTCTGTTTCAGAAAAGTATCTGCTAAATGAATTACTTTTAAAAACATGCAGTACTGTACAGTGTAGCCTAACAAAAATGTAGCCAATTTGAGTAGTTCTACTTACTGGGTGCACTTGATTGTAAAACAAAAATCATTCAATATAATAAAAATACCTTTTCCTGGTCTTATGAGTTTTTCAAACCTCCTTGGGTGTTTCTAGTTCACATCTGACTTTATAGCAAAGGCCAATACTTTAGGCAGACAGGACCGTTCCACTGCACATTTTGCCCACCCTTCTCTGTTTCATTGAGTCAACACATATTTTCATATAACCACATTGCTCTTAAAAGGTTTGTCTTTACTTTAAACAACTTATTATTTACCAGAGCCTTGGTTCCTGACCTGTGTCAGTCTCCTTAACGTTGCATGTCTCAGTGATGAGAAGATTCAGCAGCTTGGTTTTTCCCTGAAAATTTTCTTCACGCATATAAGATGATGGATCTGTGATGAAACACAATTAGGTTGTTCTTTCAAGCCAGTCACTCATATAATGATTTCCCTCCTCCCAGCCCTGCATAGCTGTAGTTTCATATCCAAACCACACAAACATCAAGACAGGTAGCTGATGAGTATCCAAGGTTTCACATGAATGAGTGATACATTTGCATGGCAGAACTAACATTTTGTAAAGTTAAATTTTTTTAGCAGTATCTGAGGGTGGTCCTTTGGATGATTAGGGGATTTGCTCAGCAAAATTCAGTATCCTTCAGAGATTGTGATGTCATGATTCGTAATGATTAACCATGTTCCTCCTTATCGTTTACATTCCCATTTTTATTCTTTTTGAAACTTAAAAATTAATGTACTATATTTCTTTCTTTTTTTTTTTCAGAATGCAAATTTGCTTTCGGCTGTCTTGTGCTTGGTGAAGGAGTTGGATTACTCGAGCCTGGAAGTGGTTGAGATGGCTGTTCGATGCCGTATGGAGGAACTAGATGATTAGGTTCTGTGCTCCTTATTATATTCTTTCCTGGAGTAACTCTGCAGTATAGGTTTGCCCCCTTGTTAAGAGATTATGGATATATATGTACAAGTATGGTTTGTTATTGATTGTGTATGTTATTTTAACCTGGAAGTTTATCATTTTTCAAGTTATTTTTTATTATGGATCCCTGTGAGCAAATTGGCTGGGGATTCCTTATTTTACTGCAGAGTATGTTATGTGATATAATAGTATACATGAAAAGGTATAGTTTTTGTTAATATTTGCAATTAGGAGGAAAAGTAAGACTAGAGTCATTTATTAAAGTAAATTCGTTTTAAATGTCTAATGTCTTAGCCACTTGAAATTTTTGGAGATCTTTTTCATAAAATGTGGATGGCTCTGTTACCCAGAAGCAGGTGCCATCCGCTGGGTTGGAGACTGTGTCTCGTTTGTTGATCAACATTGCTTTGAGAATGCTCTTTTTAGCCTAGTAAGAGATGAATTCCTTGAATTTCATCTCCGTAAAAATTTTAGATCAACTTGGGAAAATTTTTAAATTTTCATGATCTTAATTGCTTTAGCTCTGTCAATCAAATTTTGAAATGTTTCTTCTCTGTGCCAAACTGACACATTGGCTTAAGATGAGGTCGCATTTACGCTCAGATAGAGGAACGGTTTGTAAGCCAGCATAGCTTGCTTTATGACAATCACACTGTATATTGTGAAAGCATTACATGCAAACTTAGTGGTCATTCTCTGATATATATATATATATGTTTCATATATTCTTGAGAGTTGGTGTGAAATTGCTATTGCAGGTACAGCATAACATTTTGAATTTTGAATTTTGAAACATCTCAGTAATCAAATGAGACAAATAGCAGTTCTCAGTTTTGTAAGAAATCTGTGCTTGTATGTTTTTTACCATCATGACCAAGTTGGGTTATTGAATGATTTTCTTGTCGATTTTATAGTGCTGAAACTTGTTTGATGCAGCATCACGAAAAATGGAATTGCATTCCTCTGCAAGGAGCTCAGACAACTTAGGTCATATATATTGTCAGATATTGTTTTTGTAGGTATATATTTCATTTTCATAAAGATTATTTTATACACTTTGTAAAAGAGGCTGTAACCGTGCATTCATACAAAAATACACGTTATTGCCTCATCACTAGCCATTAACTTTTATCTTGAAGTATTGACCATCCAAATTTCGCTGGGAAGCAAGTTCGTGATTCTTGACAGTTTAGCATCACCCCTTAAAGTTGTAGTTGATGCCACTTCCTTGATTGTCTAATTCAGTGTCCTTTGTTCTTTCTTATGTAATTGTTTTGTCACTCACTTTGTGTCTTTCCCATCTCTATAGTGATCATTCTCAGAGTTTTTTCTTAGATGTCTCTGGTCTTAACATCTGGATGGCTAACTCATTTTATTTTCTCTCTTCTTTATTGAGCGATGCATAACATTAATGATTTTTTATCAAGGCCTAATTTCATCTGCACATTGTCAATATTATGTGATTTTTATCTTATTTACAAATACATCCAGAGTTTCCCCAAAAATTTTCATAAAATGAAAACCATTGTCTTAGAATATGGTGGTAGAAGATTACCCCATTTAGAGGGACATTTCTTTCCCACTTATATTTACATATGCTTCACAAATTTTGGAAGGTCAAACTCTTAGATAACGGTCAGTGGCTAATGGTATACCAGTGGTTTTATAATAGTATAGAAAATAGCTTTTTAAGAGAATTATAAAATGAATTGGCATAAGGATTTTTCATAAAATGTCAGTGAACACATGTCATCACATAACTGTATCGTCATTTCCATGGGTTTAGGGGAGTGCTTACACAAGGTGAAGCTCAATCCCCCCGTATTGTAACTGGAATCTTATTTGCATGAATTTGTGTTCAAACAAATCACAAAAATTTTCTTACTTTTACTTATGCTTGAGTGCTCAGTTAAGGTAGACAAATGAAGTGCAGCATTGTTGCAAGAGCAAGCACAGAAGTAGCATTATCTTTGCTGCTGAAAGCTACAAGGTTTATAGTATTAGAAATATGAGTTAATACCAGGAATCCAAGTGAAGAAATACTAACGTGATGGTGGTCTCACTCTCATGAAGATGGCACCAATTCTGAGAAGTTACTTGCCTTCAGAGTATTGTAAATAGCTGCTGCTGTCAGTGAGACTGGTTCCATTTATTATGTAAATGCTACTTTGCTCTTTTTAGCACCTATTCAGCGCTTGGTTTGTCTGGCCAAAGCATGTTTAAGATGTAAGTGGAAGCAAGAGAATCAGTTTACGGAACAGTTTTTAGTTTGCATTTTAAATAGAGTGCTTATACAGAACCACAGTGTATAATGCTAAAGGTATATTTTCTAGATTACAGTAGAAGTAGACACATTTTAAGGTTGAGGTAGTCTAGTGTCAAATTATAGATTCAGTAGACAACTTCTGGATAAACTTGATGTATTCTGTAGCTAGGAGCAACCAGACTATGTGATACTTTCTCCTACTGCTAACACAAGCCCACTATTAAATCTTCACGTGGTTCATCCCTGTTATTCATTTTATATTCAGTTTTATGAAATCGCAATTGGGACAGGCAACCAAAGGCCCTTAATTAGCTTAGGTATAATGGGAAAAAGTGAAGGAATTGCTTGTTTAACTTCAAAGGAATTGATAGAGAAAAATTGAGAGAGAATGAATGTTTTATGAGTCATTTCTAAAGCTGGCTTAGGGAAAGAAACGACCGCTAAACTAAGTAGTCTAAAGATTTTTTTATTTACAGAGTGAAGTTGGGAAGTGATGGTGTAAATTGTGTTGAACTTAGGAGCTAGGGCAAAGGTAAGGGTGGGTTAGTGGTTGGTTATAGAAATTGCCTTATAACTAATCCTTTTGAAAATGGTAAAACAAGGTACCACAAATATGAGGGCAATATTCCACGCTCTAGCAACTTAGAGAAAGAAAAGAACCTCGGCTTAAAAGCAAACAGCTAATTTTTAGATTAAAATTTAGCAGTTTAAGCTATCTGATCTATCCAACACAGTTGTAAAATAACCTTGACTCCACCAGTTAGCACTGTGACTCTTTCTGTAGCATTCTGTTTATATCTTTATTTACTTTTTTACATTTTTAACATCTTAATTTTCTTCCTCTTAGATTTCTAACTCCTAATTACCGTAACATGGTACTAAGTTTTTTTTGCATATTTAAACACTTTCCTTGCATATTGAAAATATTGAGTAGATTATATTTGAGGGAACTTTCTGTGATTTGAATGAATTTACCTTTTCCAGAATGAGAGAAGTTGCATTTATGAAAATAAAAGTATAATTGAATCGCAATTACCAAAGATAGCCTTTCTCATATTGTATTCTACAGTTTTAATTTTCTCTCAGGGTCTGTGAACCAAGGCCTAAGTACTTGTCGTTACATTGCATAGTGTTATGTCGATTGCTAGTTTCATCTCATGATAGATGGTAACGTACCTAAAGCAAACTTTTCTTTGTAGTTTTAGAGGAGGTGTTACCCCTCGTTCGCTAACTTATCTTTTCTTTGTCTTGACTGTATGGTAGTGTCTAGTGAGCAAAACATAATTTTGTCGTGGCAGATAATCTAGTTATGGTTACATTTAACTTGTTGTTAGCTGGGTTTTGATTGTGGTTAGCATTTTAACATTGTAGGTGACTTGTTATGGTACAGTGTGTCACTGAACATACAGCATGATGAAATTTGCATATTTGTTATTCATAAGACCTAGAAAGTCTACTCACACAGTTGAAATCTTTAAATAAGTTAATGCTAACATTGGTCATCAACTGTAATGAATTTTAAGATTATAAGTGTGCAAACCTACGTAGGACATGCTTATCTAATGCAAAGATCCCATATAATTTAAAGTTATCTTTATGTGGTTTTGTCGATCATTGTATAAAACAAAATGCTGACAGGAACTTTGTATTTTGTATTTGTATTGATCTGTTAGACACTTGTCAAAGCCATATAGAATGGGAAGTGTTTCTTTTAAAACAGGGAAGATGTATACCATACATGAGTATCTGTCACTGTTTAAAAATATTCGTACCAGAATATCATAGCTTAGATATTCTAGTTAGGGTCTCTGAATCTTGTATCAAGATTTATTCCTTAATCCCTCTAGTTCCAAGGCGATGATCGTCCATAATTGATAACTCTTCCATCCATTGTGTGTGTGTGTGTGTGTGTATGTGTATCTGTAAGCTGTATCTATGACTTAATGACTTAGAAGTATTTGCCTATTTGCCACAACCATGGTTGAGATGATCATGTTGTTAGGAACCTCATCCCAAATCACTAGCTGAGAAGCAGAAGGGTAGAACCTTCTGGAGCCACACCTCCAAAGGGTAAATACATAAGTGTATAGTACGTGTTAGTCCCGGAAAATTTTCATTATTTCATCACCAAATGCATGCATTGAGTACTGCCTGTGATAATAGGATGGGACGAGTGCTCGTTAAGATTGGCCTGTTGGTAAGGAACCATTATCTGAAGCATTATGCGAATGGTTGTGTAATGTCAAGTTAGGGAGTGTTTGGGATGATGTTGCTTAGCTGGTCAGAATTGTTTGAAAATGGATGACATGTCCAGGAACATTATGAATGAAACTTCATTCCATAATGTTCACTTCATGTTGAGGCTTCGAGTGAAAAAGTAATTTATGTATTTACAGATAGTCCAATGTACTGATAAAAGAATGCCCATATCTAAGTCCACAGTTGTAATTATGTTGTAATAGTAACATAGCATTCACCAAAAATTTGTAGTTATAAGAGGTTCGTTCACTTTCTGTTGAATTTTGTGTATTCTGTAGTGAATATGAGCTCATTTTTATTCACCTCCAGGCAGCTGCAAATCAGTAGTGTTCCTACATTAAAGTGCAAATGAATGTTTTACATGTCCCGCACAGCTTGTATAGGTGAAAGTAGACCATCTCAAATTTAAGTAACATTTGAGGCCCTGTTATTCACTAATTTATTGCTGGTCATTCCATGTAATTTTTGTGCAGATAGGTTATCTTGCTTAAGTTAATTTTCTTTTGGGGATATTTTATTTGACTGTTTAACCTATGTTTTTTACTATTTTGTAGATTGCTAAGCTTGAAATGTAGTGTGATGTGAGATGAAAGGCATTAAGATTGACGGCATAATGTTGTCATGTCAAAATACTTGAATGTAAAGTGCTTCTGACATTTCATCAGAAACTAGCATCTACCAGATGAATCCAGGTTTGCCTACAATGCAACAAAAGTGATGTATCCTCACTGCTGGATAGTGTGGGTCTTCACTTCTCATCTGATTTTACGAAGATGTTGGCACAGAGCTTGGAATACTATTTCAGTGGTCAGTTTGGGAAATGGGAACATCTTTTCAAGTAACATTGCTGAATAGAGACCTAGCAAGACATCATGCAAGGTGGAGATAACCAGCATGGTCATTCAGTTCGTTTTTAACAGCCATGAATACAAAGCATACACACTCATTCTTCGAGCATATAATATGACCTTGTGCTTCCTTGATCCAAGCCCTCCTTGAGACTTTCATCTGTGCAAGAAGCACAAAATACAAGCAGTTGGTTCCAAAGAAAAATTGTAATTTCTTTCATCTTTTTCAGAATGTTTACAGACCAGTTCTTTGAGCTAAAGTAACCAATAATGAATAATCAAAGATTTAGTTATTTATTCCCAGAATACAATACAGGTAGTAAGTTGAAAGGAAATAAACAGTCTCTTGATAAAGTCTCCAAACAGTGATGAGGGTTACAGTGAATCCTCCTTGTGTGATAATTCAGTCTCACTCCAGTGACCACTCTAGCATGCTTTCAGATATTACTTAAGTTTAGATGGTCTGTTTCACACCCTGCTTATAGAATCACTTGTCAAATGATAGTCTGGTTTTTGGGTGAAAGAAAGTTGTCTTAGAATTTAGTTTCCTCCTTTTGTTTCCAGTATTAGCGGAATATGTTGTACTTGATTTTGTGTCGAGAAAATCTTCCAAGTTATTTAGGAATGGATTCTAAGACTGACATGATGAAGTACTGTGATTTCTCTTTCTGAGTGGTTGAGTTTGTGTTGGCTTGGTTCTAACAAAATGCTCTATTACTATGAAGATTTTTGTGGATATAAGTTTTAGTATATAATAGTAGTGTTCAGTGAGAAATCTCATTATTCAACGAAGGTACAGATTCCATTTGCTGACCTTAGTGTCTCGTGTTAGTTGTACATTTTCTTTGAAAAGTTGCACTTTGGTCTGAATAGTATGTTGAATCTTAAATGATTCATCATCTGAATTCAGTAAAACTTATTAAACACCATTATGCTTCCAAGTGTGTGTGTGTGTTATGGTATTGGAGAGATTTGATTTAAGGGTGATTTTTATAATGCTTATCTTGATTGTCCATTGTGCGTAAGTGGACACTATATGGGTTTCTTGGTAGTATTTTTGTCATTTCTGGTTTAACTTTTCTGAAGCTGACTGTAAAGCTTATTGATCCCTTTCTCGATGTTTAGGATTCAGTTTTAGGACTTTGAGAGAAAGAACCTTAATTTCTCCACAGATTCGATCCAAACTTCAACCTCTTGTTTGTAGAATATATTTCACACTTTTTGAAACATTATTCAATAGTCTGGTAATAGATTTGACTGTGTAAGATGGTGATATTTTCTTGTTAGCCAAGTCTTGTATGTATTTGATATGGAGTCCATTAAAATGAGGTTTGTTAAGTTGAAGGGTGTTGTATTTACAGGAAGAATAGCTAACATTTCTGTGCACAAACATTACTGTTTTTGTTTTAGTTGTTGAAAGTTATTTTTCTTGAAAGGAGTGCAAGTTATTTTTCTAGGGATATTTTGGTAAATGGTGGAAAAGACATACCAAAGAATTGCTGAAATTATTTACTCACTCAAATATTACTACAGCGACACCAAATGTTTTCTGACCAATTACGCTTACTTTTGCAGTATATCTGATGAATATGCTTTTGCTTAAATTGTATTTTTATGTGTACGCAACTTTCATTGTCAAACAGATCAGACTGAAAGAGCAGTTTATAGATAACCAAGTGTTTTTGTACTTGCTTTCAAAGCAGCATCATTTATTTGCTGGTATTGCTTGATAGCACATGTAATTTACTATAAAGAAGGTATGGAGATGTCTTGTATCCATGTACCAAGGGATATCTTTATAGGTTTTTTTGTATTGTGGTTGTACGTTGTTTATGAACACTGTAATTTAGATTTGTGCTTTTTAAGAATTATTATTTAGCAACTCAAGAGCTAAATTAAACATTTTTTTAGGGGATATGTAGTACCATGACTAAGTAGTCAAAATATTGGCTTCTTAAAATACTGGTTTAGGTGAATCCTGATTGCGATCAAAGAAAAAGTTGGCCCCGAATGTTACAGTTATGAAGAAAGATAAAACCTTTCCTGAGAAAGTGACAGACTTCCAGTAATAAAGTGATAGTTGCGTGTAAATGCCTTAAAAAGTTAGGTACTGCTCACAATTGTGATTCTTGCTTAGAAAAATTTTTAATATTATTAAATGGAAATGTGCATGGTACAGAATTTTGAGGCCATTTGGTGTTTTAAGGAATTTTGATGAATCTTGCTTTACTTTCAGAAAATGTGGATTTAATGTCCATGATTACAAGCAAAATAATATGCAAATGTAGAGTTATTAGCTATGCATTGTGGAGGTTTTTACATTGTAAGTTTATGGTTGTTGTACGTTAACTTCCAAAGATAGAAAGGCTTTTGATACAGCTCTTGACATCCTTTTAGAATGTCACTCTTCATTTCCTTACTCGTCTGAGTGGCATTGATACTTTAAACAGATCCTTTTTCAGGGGACTATTCCCGTTAATTAACATGACCCTGCACGTATAGATAAAACCTAATACACATAATTAATGTGAATATGTAAAGTGAGGTATATTGCCATGAAAACCTTTTGCTTTGACTGGTTAAAGAAATGTTTGATGTCACAAGAAATTTGTATTTTAACGGCATTGTTTCTTGTGGAATCATTTCATCACATATTGGAAATGGTGAATTTTGGCATGTTTTAAATTTTTACTCTGGGTATTAAAAGTATATTTTGTGCCTTATCTCTCACCCCAAAAAAGAAATATTAATATTTAATCATATAAGAAGTAACATGTTAAATACTGTAATCTTTGTAAGTCTGCTCGTTTTGTATTCTTTATTTGAGGAAGAATGAGTTACGAAGCTGTATCTGTATTCACTTTTATGCATTTGATTTTCTTTCATATTTCTATTCTTACCATTTTTTATGTACTTAGCCGTTTTGAAACCAACGGTATCCCGATAATTTTTGTGTGTTTTCTCTTAACATTAAAGTTTTGTGATTTCTTAGTTTGTAACCAGGAGACATGTGATATTGCAGTGTTTAGTGTACTTTTTTTTTTTTTGTAACATTTTGAGTTTTGTAGTGAATATTTACTAACCTCAGTCAGCTTAACCTTTAGTATTATTGTGTACCTTGGGAATTTAGGAACTTAGTTTCTTCCACGGAATAGAATTCTCATTAGGATTAAGTTTAGAATTCCAGGTCTTCTGATGCTCATAATCATAACTTTAAGATGCAATATGTTTTGTTTAAGGTTACAGCAACTAGAATGAAATTATTTGCTCTACACTCCACCTTTTCATTGTCAGATTATATGAACTGTGAAGGCATTCTTGAAGGAAAATATTTCAGTTTGTCGATAAGCTTCATGCGTTCAAGTCTTTTGTGGTGCTCTCCTTTACTCGTTGTTATTTTTAAGATGTATTTGAAATCAGATTTGGTTTTTGAGTTATATGAATGAGTGAAATTGCAGTGTTACCAGAGATCATTTTTATAAGATCTTGTCTTACGTGTGCTTTCAAGATTCAGTGTGTGAACCTTTTCTCTTTTCAAGAAGGTAAGTTCCCTCTGAGCTTTAAAAGAATATTTAGATGACTTCAAATCTACATCAAGGGCACAAATAGTCTCTCCATTGATGTTTTCTTAATTGTAGAATGTGTGTGACATGCTTGAATCTTATTGTTGTTCAAAACTTTGAATGGACATTGTAGAACAGGTAGGTAAGTATTTTTGTAACGTGCATGATGTGTAATGGCCTGGGATATTGGGAACTTGTATCTTTGTCATTATTGCCTAATTTGCCAATAGCATTTTGTCCTTACAATAATACAAACTCAAGTTTTGTACATATGCTTTTGTTTAATGTAAAAAAAAAATTATATACCTTACACAAAATTCACACAAATTACCAAAGGAATATCAAGTGCCAAGCGTAGAATACTGAGGGAGAATTAAGCTCCTTATTTATATTAATTTGTTTTTCTCCCTACTTCATTATTTATATATGAATAATTGACAGAATTTGTTTTATTTTTTCATTTTATAAATTAATATTTATTCCCATATTTTTTAAATTAATCCCGTTTTTTGTATGTCCTCTTGATGTTTAGCTCTTCCAGCCAATCAGGTTTATACAATGTTATTGATTTACTGTTTAAATGTTTTGTGTTCTAAGAAATGGGACAGAGAACTTACTAAAGGTCTGCAGGGATGAGGTATGTGAAGTTTGTCTTCCATATACTGTGACCTTCATAAACTTCTAGATATTGCAGAAAGTGAGACCTGTTCCATGGATGATCTTTGCAACATATACATTAAAGGAGCATCAGGTTTAGTGTAAGTTGTAACTCTTACTGACAGGGAAGAAACTCTGGGAAGTGCTGCTTGAAATGCTTCATTCCTTAGTTTCTGCTGATGAATATGTAACTGTGCCCTTTTCCAAGCTTAGGGTACAGTATCTATCTCTCTCTCTCTCTCCTCCTTGGCATGCCAGGTATGGGGCATTTTAATCAGGAAGTGTCAAAAAAGTTGGGGCATTTATTCTCCAGCCACCCTCAGTTATGATGTCCTTTTTTCCATTTTCAATAATGCAGTTACCCTTTCCATCTCTACCCACATGGTTGCAGTGTTCAGGTCACACATGTATATATGATTATACAGTGCTTTTGAGATCATCTGTTTTGGCCCAAAGCTCTCAATTGTCTTCCTGTAATAGTGTCTACAATGGACTTAACTCTGTGAACCCTAAGCTGTTATTTGCTTTTCTTTGTTAGTGCAGTTTGTCAAACCTTGGCATTGGTTTCCGGGGAACTGAGGGCCAGTATCTCTTAAACATTATGTTGAAAGTCTCCAACCAAGAAGGACAATGCAAGTTAACCTCACGGAAGTGGCCAGCCTAACGTATTTATTCTCTCTCGAACAAGCAGACCTAGTTTGAGGTGGATTCAGTATGAGTTTAGAAACGTGAGTTGATGTTCTCTGTAAAGTACTATATAATAGTAATGGGTAAATGAAAGACCTGCCACAGGCAAGTTACTTTGGTTATCAAAGGCAGGAGAGGTTTTAGGACCACATATCTTGTTTTGTGTGTGCCTTGAGTTATTAAGTTCTGTATGCCCTTGGACATGCCCTCAGTGTTGTAGCAAGCTCCTGGCATTCAAGCTCCACAGGTTCCCATTCCCATAAGGGGTCCCTTATGAAAGTTTCAAAACGCGCGTCTGTCGTCTTGCCCAACCTCCAGGTCCTGTGAACATGGATGGATACCAAAATAAGACATCAAACAAGCGCTGAGAATCTACAAAAAGTGATTGTCCTTCTGCACCTCAGATTGTGGGTGTTCCTGCATTCTTGTGAAGGATCATCATCAAAAGATCAGGGCTAGATGATTTAATCATTTTTAAGGGAAGAGTGCTTGTGAAGACGAGAGAAAAAGCAACCCTTCATCAGTATGGAAGTGAGTCTTTGCATGTTCTTTCTAATGTTTGTAGCGTCACGTTTTTCATGCATGAATTATTCTCATCTTTTAGTGAGATGTATATTTATAAAGGAAATTTTTACTTAAATTCAGGATCTCATTAAATGTATTATATTCTTAGGGTATGTGAAGCAGAGCACTGACAGAATTCTTAAACCATAAAGTATTACGTTCTTTTGGTGGCAAAGTGTATTTTATTCTATATAGTTAGGTTGGTTTTAACATAACTAAGGTTTTTATATTTTGAATATGGTGCAATGAATGGATTTGAGTTTGATATTTATTTTCTTTCCGTGTGCTGGAATTCTGTAATCTTGACAGATTCTTGTGCTTAAGTTCTTAGAGTAATTCTTGTTCAGTCCTTGTACGTATTTTTGCAGCAAAATTTGTCAGTGAACACTGCAAGATGGGTCATGTGAGAATTAACTTTTTGTACAAGTCCATTCAGCTTCCAAAGGAAAGCATTTAGTCAGATACGTAACTGGCAAGTTACTTTTGCCAGTAGAACTGCAGATCTGGACATAGTGTGAGCTGTCAGCCTAGTGTGTTTACAGAAATTTCTTCGTAAACTGCCAATTAAGGTAAAGTACACCTGTCATATTTGTCTCTTGTTCTAAGACACGTCCTCAGGCTCTCACAGAAGGTATATAATTTACATCTGGTAGATGAGGGCCTAATTTTATATCATGGAAAGTATTTAATATCTTTCTTCACCATTTTGAGTACAATCATGAAGAATGACCATTTACTTTTCCTTTTTTAACATTCTCAAGAATATATAGTCATTCAATACCATAAAATATCCCAGTATTACAATTTCTTTGATGCATTCCCATTGTCTATCCTTCCTCTCCCACTAGGAAGAATTTAGTGTGCATTTTTCTCAATAGATGGCAGTGTCTTTTTGGCTTTTATGATATAAGAGCTTCAAGTATTAATTGCCTTGTGTTCTTGCCAAAATGCAGTCTTATTTTTGCCATCACATTGCCCCCCACAATCAAATTGAGTGACGGAAAACCTAGTAGTGAAAATTATGAAGATCTAATAAATTTAGGTGAGCGTAACAGCAAAGGTTAGACTTCAGAATCCAACAGAAGTTTAGAAAATACAGCAGTGATATGAACAGACAAAAATTTCTTTATAATGCTACTGCATAATTCAAAAACAGAATCAACAAGTTTAATATTTTTTTATTCTTGTTTTTCTGTAACTTCAAAGTTAACTTGGGAATGTAAAATTGTGATATTTTAAAGTTTAATAAATTCCAAAGGTCACAAAATCAGATAAATCTCCATCATGTTGACCATCCTGACGACGATCGGAGAATTGTCAATCATCAGCAAAGTAGGATTTGCCCTTGTATGTCCATATCTCCAAAATTACTTTGCTTTTAAGTTTAAAATATGTCGTTGGAAGTCACTTGATGTTTAGGGGCCTCTCTTTGCTGTATCTAAGATCTCTCTGATAGTTGGATTCTTGTTCTTAGTCAGGTACTAACATTATTTTTTAAATATGGAACGAATTCTCAGTCAAGTCAGATTAGTCATAACCATCCTAGTGGATATTTTCCACCCATTCTTCTTATCCATGTAGGTCAGTATTCCAACTGTTGGATGGCTAACTGGTCTTAGAAATGGGGCATTCTTCAAATTTAGCAATTTGTCATATGACAGTCAACCTCCAGAGGGAATTACCATCCACGTCCCCATCGAACACAACTGATTGTAAACTCTTTCAAGTTTCTGGAGCCCTAGGCAGATGACTCACATTATTGTTTAACTATTTTGTACTATTGGTCATTAGTAGTAGTCGTCAGTTGCGTAGCTGGATTTCATAGCTTTATGACAGAGGCCAACCGAGATCATGAATCAGAACTACATTTTCAGGCCTCGGTCCCATTTTTGATGCGCAAACATCTCCATGTAGCATACCCATTCTTGTGAAGCCAAAGTGCATGGAATGTTTTTGTCTTTTGTGTTCAAAATGCATTTTTGTTTTATTTTGATTTAGTAACGTTTAATGGTGTTGTTTGTTATCATAGCGTAAGTTTGTTTTATACATACATCTGAGTGGAAGGGCAAGGTTTTTATATTTTTTTCATCAATGACGCCTGTCAGCTTTCAGAAGAAGAAATATTGTAAAGTGTTCTTTGTCTGTATAAGTCAGGAATCTTATCTTTTGTTACCCTTAATGTATTTCTTAGAACCTCCCATTTACGATTGAGCTTGAAATACAGCTTGCCGTGATCGTTTCAATCCGTTATAGGTCAACCCAGTTGCAGTACCTACAACTCCTGGTATATAGTTACAATTATTAGTCTATACTTCTTAATGATAACTTCATTTCCAACATAAAAATGCTGATAAGATTTTCAGAATTCATCCCAGTTTTTGTGAGTTCTGTTTCTCGGTATTAAATTGCAAGTAATGAAACAGAAACACTGCAGTGCCTCTAAAATGTGATTGATCTGACTTGCTGTTACTGTGATTGCTAGTGACAACCTTAAATTCTGGAAAAATAGACTGGTGGGATATAAGGTCAAATTGCTTTCTATTTTATTTTTCTTAGATATTTTTTCATCATTCTTATTACAGTTTTGTATAATAAAGACATTTTGTCTTAAACTGAATTATTCTCTTGTTAATTTGTCATGAAACTACAACAACAGTATATATTCTTTATCATTTAGAAAATTGTTTATAGCTGTAGCCAGATAACCACAGTTGCAGAATTGGATGCTATCAAATATTTTCATCATTTAATTGTACAAAATATCAGGTGAATAAACCAGGTATTCTTATAGAACAGAATGCTGAGTGTATGACGAACAGATGAAATATATCAAAATTCATAACAATAAAATTTTGAATCAAGTGGCTGGTTCCCCCCAGACTTGTTCTCAACTGGAAACCAGAATTGAATTTATTTATTTTTTTTAAATTGTTATTTGTCTTAATCTTGTGGCACAGAAGTTGTAACTAAAACTGGGGTGTCACAGAAAGTCTTTCAAAGGCCAGTTTTTTGTTTATTTTAGTTATTGTCCTGAGGGCCAATGAAGACACAGGATATTTACGGGACTGAAGTTTACAGCTTTACTCAGTGACTTACTTGGCTTACGTAGAAATTAGTTAAAATGTTCGGCTGCTTACAAATTCAGATACAGTACCAGTAATGGCTGTGTCTTCAGTTTTAAGGGTTTTTCTCTTTCTGATAGTGTTATGTTAGCAGTTACATTTGAACAATTATTACCATTTTAAATTTCAGGCAGTTTATAAACTTCCAGACTCATGATGTTTTTTCATTTACGATAATACTCAAAGTAAATTTACTCAAAACTGATTTTGTCAGTTACATCAGAGGAGACTGCTACCCAACTTCATTATATGATTGAGTTTGATCAACCCTTAACGGTCCAAAATTCATGTTCTTTTCATGTGGAAAGTTTGGCCTTATTAGTTTCTTTTGTTCGTTATCCACAGCATTGACTGGGTCTGTTTTCTCCATTTCATCTTAGATTGGTGATTATTTTATAATTTGTTTATCCATATGCTAAGTGACATCCAGGTAATCGCATAGTTAGATCAGTCACATTGTTAAGATAATCCAGTTTGGTAAGGCGCTTTTGTGTCCTGGGACTTATCAACCTCTCATTTCCAGATATATAATGTAAAATGTATCTTTCATTAACAAATTTATCCAATACTAATTATTGCCTGATTTTAAAAATATGGGTTGGTTATTACCCAGTAAGGTTTTAGCATGCATTCAAAATAATAAAAGTGATGGTATTTGTAATAGAGATTATAAGTAAAGTGTAACAGTACTTCCTAGTTTCATTGGAAACTTGTCCTCCCGTTTACTGTACTGCTTAATGCAGTATGTTGGAAAATAGTACGGTAGTACTTAGTTTTGATTGATGGTTAAGAAATTTATTCCCCTAAATTCCTTTTCAGTTCTCCATTGAAAAGCAGAAGTTATTAAGTATTACAAGAAAGTTAAATGAAGTATCGCAGAAAAAACACATAAAAAAAGAGAATGAAAAACCAGAATGCCAGGGCATGAAATGGCAGGAAGTGCCGAAACAACTGGCATAGAGAGAAACTGATACATCACAGCATTGAGGGGGGGAGAAAGCCAGGTCGCCCTCCTCCACTGGCTGTCTCCCATTGCCATCAAATCCTTGTGCTTTTTATTCGGACTCCAGCAGGCACTAGAGCAATTCCCCTATGTTTAGACCGCAGGTTTGTTAGTTATGAAAAATACAAATTGAATAAAATTTTGTCATGAATATTAAATAAGGAAAAGTTTTCTACCATTTGTCCATGTGTGAAGTTTTCAGGCATAATTTTTTAATGACTTTTAAATAGCAATTTGATAGCATTTAAATAGAAAAAGCATAGCTTATGTGGAAAGAAAAAGCAAAAAACGCTCTAGGCTTGTATAAGAAACTGACACACTAATTGAAGTGCTGGTAGAGTGACATTAATGATACTATAAAATGCTAGATATTATGTGTCAGATATGCAGATCAGCATTAAAGTCAACTTTAGACACTTGACTTAGTTCATAATGAAAGGTCCAGACTCTGTTTTGGAGCTTGTCTGTCATCTCCAAACAAATTGTTAGAAGTTGAGTGTAATGTACTGCAACACTCCCCTTCCAACTACTAAGTCCATTCAAGATACCAGCAAGAGAGTCTCTTACCAAGACTTTGATCAAGGAGAAATTTTTATAAGCCATCATCCTAGTTAAAACTAGACTTCTCAAGTTCTCTCACTTGAATCAAGTTTTCCAACCACTGAGGCAATGAATACATAGTACTGAACACTAAACAGCATTCATGAGAACATATAAGTTACAGAGGTCTGGAAATCCACATCAGGCGTAGTATTTGCTACCACATTACTGAAAAACAAATTTTTTTTACCAAAAATGCACTTTTTTCACAGCAGAGCTGTGTGCAGTTAATTTGATAATCATAAAAGTATGCCATCACAGAACTTTGGATCTTCATTGACTAGCAAGTCTATAGAAGACATTCAAAACAATCAAAATTTTTCGTCAACGAAAAATTAAAATTGCTAAATTATATAAAATTGGCACTGTTGGATAAGATCATGTTGGCATTAAAGTCTGAAGATGCCAATAATCCACAAAGTCTGTCATCATGTCATAAATAACCAGTCTTGTCAGTGTCTATGTAGCTTCTCTAAAACACATCTTATTTGATAAATTATGTACAGTATTTTAGTAATAATGTGTGGATGCAAAAGTTTTTTGGAACAAATTTAAACATTTACAGCTCACCCAGTTATCAAATTCTTAAAGAGCTACAGTTTGTCAAAAAATATAGTTTTTTTTTATTAGGGACATTCCAGAGAAAGGAAATGAACTGGGGAGTTGAATGACGATGTCCTTCAAAAGCATAAAGATGAAAGGGAAGAGCAACGGCTATGAAAAGTGACAAACATTTACCATGGGCTGTCAAACCTTTCCAATGTTCCCTATGGGAGGAAGGATCTGCAGAAAGGACTTGGGGCGTATCTTCATTGAGACTGTAGGCATGCAGAACGAGAAGCGATTGTAGAAAACCAAGACTTGCCTGATGGAGAGAAAAGGCCAGACACAGCCATGAAGGAAGGTGGGCAATCAACAAGAAGTTACAAGAAGAAGAGAAGTAAACAAGGTGGACCTGAAGCTGCTACCGCTTACTGTGTAAACTAGCTGTTTAAATGGTTGGTACCACTGAAGTCCCCCCAAACTTGTTTACTGGTTTCAAATAGTTCTTGATTCTTCCACAACTGAATAAGCTGCTCATGAATCTTCTTGTCTATACAGTATAGACATCTTTATCCAAATGATCCTGCTGCATAGTATTTTTCTTACTACATGGTGAGGATCTTCATGCAGGAGTACAGTACTGTATGTTCCTTTAGGACGCAGAGCATCATACTTTTGTATTGCTACAATTGTGAACCTTCACTGTTCCAGTTCTATTCCTCCACCTGAATCAATAATGGTAAGCACCAAGCATACAGGGGGATTGCAGTTGGTAAGTGTTAGGCGATCTCTAAAGCCATCATTAGCTGCGTGTAAATTTTTCTTCATGCTTGTTGTACCGCTGTGACCTTTACTTCCATTCACATATATTTATATTATTTATTTGTTTTTCATGACCATTTTACATAATTCCAATAGTATCAGTTATATTTCATGGCTTGAGACAGCTGCGTAAGGATATTTACTTTGCCGTTTTGGACCCTGGGCATCATACATTTCAAATACTGACCCATCTCTTACAGGCTTATACCGAGATGCACACAATGTTCCAACTGCCTAGAGGGTTGTCAGTCTGTCAAGACTGAACCTAGCACCAGGATCAGAGCTTGATATTAGACTTTCACCTCGCTCAACCACATCAGCTACTGATATTCTCTTGAGGAGGCATTCCATCCACCCCACCTTCTTCCATGTTCCAAGTGCAATCAAGTTTAAAATCAAAGCCATGCAGAGGTCACCACCCAGAAATGAATCCAGTGTACAGAAGGAGAGATTGGGTAAGAGGTAAGAAAACTTAGCTAATGCCCCAAAGGTTTAAAGCAATTTATATTCTTCCTCGGTATACAAACTATAGCCTTTCATAGAGGGAGTATCCTTCCGTGCATGGCACTCAAGTACAAACATCAAAAAGACAAGACCAGGTATATCTGAAGAAAGAAGAGAAATTTGTTCGGTGTATAAAGGAGGGGAATTGCTAAGAAGACTGTTCCACTCCTTGCACCCACCACTGCAAGCTGGAGAGGTTACCCTCCCTCAAGGCATCAGAGGAGGGGAATAGCCACTGTCAGCTACCCTCCCCTTCTTACCCTCTATTCCAAACCTGGCAAACTAGAAGGAGACAGTGAAAAGGGGTGACAATCTATCTTACTTGAGGGGAAAAAGGATAGGTTTCAAGTCTGCCCAGTCCCGAACAATTCCGAAGCGAGAAGTGACTTTTAATCAAATCTAGTGTTGAGGAAAGAAAAAGACAAATATCTGATGCAGAGAACTAAGTCCTTCCCATGGAATGGCACTTAAAAATGCCAGGGAGGAGCATCCTACACTTGAACTCCAATCATGCTAAAATGCGGTCTCATACTAGACAAGATACTCAACATGCAATAAACTGTTAGCGTGACAACCATAGATTAAACTACTAAATGGCCTACAGGAAAGTCATGCTATTGCAGTGAATGGAAACCCTTCTGACATAACCTCTAAGAATGAGAGACTAATAAACACTCCACAGGCTGGTTAAAACACTGCCAAAGGACACCTTTGCCACTTTCGGTGCGAAGACCTCTGGTGTGAAAAATGGGTGAGGAAGAATTGCATAATGCACAAGAGACAAAGGAACTTCCTGACCTACAGATCAGGGAATTAATCTCTCTAAATACCACACAATAACTCTGACTATGGCAATGAACCCTGGAAGCGCCTCTGGAGTATAACCAAACATCAACCCCTCGGATATTTCTTACATGACATGCACAAGGCACTCCAAGAAATGCCACTCCGTTACGGCCTACAAGAAATCTGGGAAAACGGGACTGTCCAGTCCCATCCAATCCTTGGAGGCCTACATTGCTCCTCCCTCAACCAAAGGAGGAGACCTGACAGAACTTTTGCTTACCAACTCCATACCCAACCAGATGAGTCCCTCATTGGAGTATGCACAAGGCAAGATGGAGTCACTATCAGAACCTTGTTGACTTGAAGACTACTGACCCCTTGCTTTGTAAAACTGGGGAATGAGGCTTGGCACAACTCTCCTACTTACCATGTGGCTAGCCATGCCCACCAGGGTTGGAAGAGTTCAAAGAACTCTAACTGGACCACACACGCTCTGCAAAGTGCAAAAATCTTGAGCATAGGAACAATGCAGGTTCATCCCAAAACCTACCAAAGAAGGCTCGGAAGGAGAACCTTCCTCACCATCACCACAAAACCAATCTGTAGGCCAGTAGGTGACAAGCAAATGGGCCTTGAGAACACTACACTGAGCAGATCACACAAAACTCTCACTACTGGTGACCATACACCCCCATCCTCCTGAAGGGGAGAGCCTGCAGAAGCCTAGTAAGAATTCGACCTATCTCAATGTTCCTGAACTGCATAAGAAGAGAGAGCAGGGTTGAGCAGGTGGTGAAGATAAACAATAGAAGATGGAAAAGAAAAGAAGCTCAAAGTTATCCTATTCTTCCCTCCACTGTCCTTGTTTGCTTCACACAACAAGGCTAGTCTAGTCAGGAACCCAAGACCAAGTTGCACCCAACAGCAGAAGGACTACCGCAACCAGAACACCCACTTTCTAATGCAGCAGTCAAAGCTGATAGCAGTTGTAACCATGAGTGACTATCTCATGAGATTGTGAGTGCCTTACAGACACCTCTATTAATGTTATTGGTATATAAATCAGGATGAGACAGCTGCTGATGAATCCTTCATCAGAAGCTGCTACATTCCAGGCAAGAATGATTACAAGGTTGACCATGCAGTTGCTTTAGTCTGCTCTCCATTGAGACAAGAACAAACAAAGCAAGCACTGGGAAAGAAAAATGCCACTTTTAGACTGATAACTCAAAAAAGGCACAAGATTCATAACTCAAGAAAATGGCAGCCAGATTCACACAAAAAAGGACCAGCACACAAAAGGAGCATGTCTGAAACCTATAGCTGCCAAGACACTGAGCAATGTCGTCTGGGTGAGAATGAGCAACCCCTCTCCACCTGGGTACCAGTGGTTCTTGTTTAGTCAGTGTACAGCTTGTGCAGCATATGCACGGAAGGATACTCCATAAATTTAACCAGACCACTGGTGTTTAACAGCTCTCCTTGGCCGAACAATTAGTTTATTTTACGTGGCTAAGAACCAACTGGTTACTTTAGGTCCTAGTTATTGTGGAATCAACCACATTCAAGGATACTCCATAAATGAGAGGCATGGTGTTTGTATCCTTGTAAGAACAATTAGTTTAGAGAAATTACTTTAGGTCGAGTTAGGAATCAATTCAATGTACCTGCTATAAGTTTTAGGGAATAAACCCTTCATGCCAGCCTTAAGGATGTTAGGAGTTTAATCCAGTACAAATGAAACACAAAAAGAAAAGAAATTATTTTATTATAACACCTTGAATATTAATACAAGAATACAGTAGAAAAAAAAACTGCAGATGGCTGAACTTGAACAAAGGCCGGATCACCCAAAGATAAAAACTGATGCTATTTTTTTCACTATGAACTTGCACACCACTGTGGAATAAAGACGTAACCATAGAGGTTAAAGACAAAACTACACTGATTCAGATCACATTTAACAAGACACTTGAATGTAACACCACGCAATTTGGTAAACAAGTTTTTTTTTTTTATAAAACATAAACCTGCGGTTAACAAAACCAAATACAGTACCATCAAAAGAACCTTATTTCTACTAGAAGTTGCACCAGGAAAAAAAAGTGTAAATGACCAATGCAGTAACTACATTAGCTGTAGTTACGACATTTAAGATAACTATTATACAATTAAAACACTGATTGACATTCATCCCCTGCAGTCTTCCCTTATAAAGAGAAGACAATAAATCATTCAAGAGATTACACTTCAACAACACTGACCTTTTTCATACTTGAATGTTCACACTTTGCTGAAAAACACCCACGCTTTGCAACTACCAAAGATACATTTAACCAGCTCACACCAATGGTACAATATATCAAAGTCTCAAACAAAATTATATCACATCTAAAAAGTTAAAAAGAGCCATCATGATTACGTCCTTATATCCAGACTAATTGTCAGGACTAGTATCAGTTTCAATGTAGACAGCAGCCATACTTGGTTATAGCTCAGTCATTCAGACTGAAACATTTCTTAGAAATTCCTTGGATAGGCACTTGCAGCGGCAAGGACATAGTTTAAGATCACTGAATTTTGAGTGAGTCGTCCAATGGATATTTTTCCATCTTTACCGTTAACTAAGGTTAACTAATTTTGAACAAGGCCCTATTATCACTGCACGTACTTACTGCATGATTTAAACTTTTATGTTTGTGACCACAAGACGACATCCAGGGAACCTCTGATGAACGGCACTAAAAGTGCGGCCCTGAGTTGTTAATCGATGGAGAGACTGCCAACAACCCTTAATACAATAATAATAATAACAATGCTGATGATGATAATTTTCTGTAATAATAACAAAATTAAAACGAATGCAGTTAAGAGATGCCTTATCGTACTATCACACTTCCTTATTTCAGGTGAACCCGCCTTTTTGCTTTTCAATAACATCTAGTAACATAATTAACCAGAGAAATGTATATAAATATATAAATGTATCAGTACATATTAGCATCTCCAAGAATAACCACATCTTCATCACAAGTCTATCGATTTACATCTAATATGATATGCAACTACAGATCCCCTTTATGGTGAAGCAAAGTATTCAAAACACTGGAAAAAACTTGAATGCCAAGTGCATTGAGCTAAATATAACCATAATATAGTATAATAATAAACAGTTTAGCCACACCACTTTCGACATTCTCTAACTCTAAAAAGAATGGCAAAATGTGAAAACCTAAAAGTCCTGGCATAATTATAAAAAAAAAAAAAAAAATCGCACACTTGGATCAGTCCCTTGAAAAGTCAGTAAAAGAAATTCCATTCTTTAATTAATCGATACCAAAGAGAAATCATAAACACCTGTAATCACACTCAAAATGCTGCAAATGAGTGACTATCCACAACACACATTTCCAGCATATGTAATGAATAAAAATGTCATTACAGATAGTAAATTTCAAGAATTAAAAATTTATGAGAGTCTCTAATAAGTATTACTGTATAAGAAAATATCAATTGCCAGAATTTTATATAACATAATGACAAATAAATACATGTTAGTCTGATTCCTTCCTGAAGTATCTTCCAGGATAACAACGTAATCACCCAATAGTAAACATCCAATATGTAAATTATATCCATTTTACCTTTCTAACAATGTACATAAGAACTTATGCATCATGATATTCAAATCAATGAAAAACATATTCAAAAGTGCTGTGCAATAGTACCTCCCATTATCAAAGATGCTACAATAAAAGTGGAATTACTTTATTCCCAGTATCCCAGTATAGAATAGATATCATTAGCTAAAAATGTTTTTAAATGTATTTAATATTCAGATCATAAGATTACTAAAAATGTTTTTAAATGTATTTAATATTCAGATCATAAGAAGTCTAAAAGCCTCATCTTGAGTGGCAAACTACGCACCAAAACCAATTTGAAAGGGTTTTTACATTTTCAATCTTCAAAACTACTACAGTAACTTGGTGTAACGTGGGCAGAGTCACATTTCTAGACTCGTAGAATGTGCCCAAAGGAATTGTTGTCAAGTACCAAAGGGATTTGTTCTTCCGTGGTGAAAAAAGTTAAAGAAATTGGACAGCCCAGTCTAGAAAGTCTAGACTGGAGCCACAATAACACTTCAAAGACTTCAGTACCATTTACAATGTGTCACAAGGTTAATCCATCCAAAAGCAATTGGTCTTCAAGACCTAAATTTCATAATCAATCAATCATACAAATGCAAGCTTGTTCCATATTAATCGTTCATGCCATTTAAGAAACTCATAGCATAACTCTCAAATTAACTGATCATTTGTTAAACTCTGTTTCCAATAAACAATTTTCCTTCTTCATTAGGTAACCCAATTTCAAATCAGGAATAATGTATATCTTCAAATAAAGGCATATACAAAAGACATCATGCAATATTTCTGACCTTGATAAGATTAGTTAGACTAAATGTTATGTAAGTTGGAAATGGGAATGATTAAAAGGATAAAGAAAAGCTGAAGGGGAACAATTTAAACGTCTTTCAGTGAAATATTAAAACTAGGATCTTTAATGAAAATTTGAATACTGTACTGTGGGAATATTACCAAAGTTCAAGAAGATTAAACACCTTTAAACTTACTGAATCACACGAACTGTACCCGTCAACATTAAAAAATCCATGTATTGGTCAAAGCTGATAGTTATGGAACCTAGAAATGGTAAAACAAATTCCTAAACAGTTCCTTTTGGTTCTTTAAAACAGATATATTCTGCACATGTGTTTGGTTTACAATAACTAACATCCCCATTCTAGCTCATTTTTGAAGTAAACTCAACTAATTTAATAATTAAGATAGCCTAGGCATTAAAAACATGAGCCAATCCCAAAATGAAGAGATGGCAGAACACCATTTATAATTGCACGTATTCTGTGTAACTATGCTGTTTTCACTCTATAATAGATAACAAATCCTTAAAAGCAAATATTGTTAGAGTTTCGCATTTTAATTTTTACCCAGTCCTTAAATTTTTAAAGACTTGTAATTTATTAAACATCTAACATATTTCAGAACAAATCCCTCCCTTTGGCCCATTCCTACTAGTAGCACTAAGAATATTAGCTTGTTGGCCTGGTTAAACTGTTAACAATATGTTGTCCAACAGATTTTAAGAATACGGAAAACTTTGTCTGCAGAATTATCAACAAGCATAACTGGGTCAGTTTTAAAATGCTACTCTAAAAAAAACTAGAAAAGAATTTGTCCTAAAAACTAGGTGACAACAACTAAAAAAAAAAAAAAAAAGACCAATACAAAAGAAAAAAGAAAACTATATTATTCTTGGAACACAAAGGCAGACCGAGTTCAAATGAGGCATCAGAAAAAATATTAATAAATTCTATTTCCTTCTACAGCAACCATTCCTTCACAATACTGCATATATGTAAAAAAAAAAGTGTGCAAGTTTTACCATTTACAAAATACACTACAAAAATCCATCAACCTCATGAGAACAATGTCATATTCTATCATTTATTAACCAAAATTTTTTCCCATAACTTCAGGTAGGTTCTTCCAGGTATTGTAAAAATTTCACATCACACAGAACTGACATGATTACAACTGATTTGGTCTAATTTTCTTTTTGCAATTTTATGTCTACAATGCTGCAACACATACTATGACTGTTTCATCCAAACACACAAAATTTTTTCAAAATTTCTTCTTTCCTCAAGGATTTAGCAGGACAATTCCCTCTAGGTCTCTATACTCTGTAAGAGTGCAATACTTTACAGCACTAAAGGTGTCTTGCATTTGAAAATGCAAAGTATTCTTAATTGGTAAAATATCAAGGTAACTATGAAAGAATAATCATTGCTCTTTGACAAGATGACATTATTGAACTTCATATCTTGTTTTAATGTCAGATACTAAAATGTCACAAAAAGATTATCATTCTTTGGTGAAGTTAAAGAATTTTAATGGAAAAGTATGGAAATTTTAATATTGTGTCATCAAATACTATATAATGGTGTCATGTACTGTACTGTACTTGTAACACAGTATAATTAATCAATCATATTAAGGTATTGGATATTAGAATGATTTTTATTTAAAGCTATAGTCCAGCCCAAAATGTTTGTTCTTAAAACTTTCACAACCAGATAAACTGAAAATGCTGGAGATTCAGGCAATTTCTTACTGGGATTTATTCCCCGAACTTGATATTAGCTGTTTTTGATATCTGGCCAATCACATAAAATATTTATATGTTTAATTGTAAGTGGCATTCTGGGGATGATCATGTGTGGTATTCATGACATACCCACGAGTTGGATGAGTATGCCCAATATGAAGACAGGATAACAGTAGTACTTTAATATGACAATATTGTAGAGTTCTGTGAAAACTGAAGCATTCCTGTTAAAAAGAACCAGCTAGTTTCATTAGATGAGACCTTAGCTAATAAGGTTAGGAACTTGTGTTTTACAGAAATGTGTGAAATCCAACACAGAACCTTCAAGAAGTTAAAAGTTGTTTAATGAAGCGACTGAGTCACACCGCTAAACACTCCCAGGATTTATTCTTAACTAAGAACTGAAAGTGAAACAAAGGTAAATTTAAAGAGAAGGGGATGCTGCAATACTTTCTGACTTATTTTTCATCCACACCTGATCTCTTCCCATCTAGTTGTCAAACTAATTTAGCTTCACCCTGCTCCAATTTTCACCACTTAATAAAGAGGAAATTCTTCCCGGGAACCATATGAGTAGAAATGTGACACAGTGGTTCTGTTAAACTAATTAAAATAATTACAATATTAAAAAAAAATATTGCTTTAGACATCATACATATACAGCAGTCCCCCATTATTAGCAGGCTCGGTTATCGGCGCCCCGGTTTTATTGGGCTTGTCTAGCGACAAAAACTGGCATTTTTTGGCGGCGATGTGTGCCAATTTCCACCGATTTGTACCTAAATGAGGCATCGATCGGGACTGCCTGTATATATATATATATATATATATATATATATATATATATATATATATATATATATATATATATATATATATATATATATATATATATATATATATATATATATATATATATATATATATATATATATATATATATATATATATATATATATATATATATATACACAGAATATTACATCAAGTTTCTCCTGATCCATATACTATATATTAATGTACATTCTCAAATATTTCTCCTGATCCATAAAATATATTAATACTACGTTCTCAAATAACATAATATTTACCTTTACAATCTGAAATATAAACAATCTTACATTCAAACATCAGCAGACAAAGGAAATAATATTTTTAGATAAAAAATGGAAATGATCCTGCAGTTTACTACTGTGATAACGAATAAACAAATTCTGACAAATACATTAATGTTCTGTATTTTTCCTTTGTTTTTGGAGAGCTTGAAGGTATATGTTTTCAAAGCAAAATCATCCTAAAATAAACTTTTGTTAGTGGTTACAAAATATTAGCACTGTGATACAGTACAGTCCCAACCAAACACTGAATGTCAAAATCTAAGGTTGTTATTGGAAGATCCAAAGATAAAAACTTATGTGAAAAATCTTGTAACAGAGAAGCCAGTTCACATAATCAGATATTCTATTTCTAGGCCAATAATTGAAAATTTGCAAATTTTATAAGTCATAGATCAGTCTGTCATAATCTTAACGAATCTTTGAAGTTTTAAGAACTCACATCTACAATATTTTAAACACTGAAGACAGATTATACAGTAAAAAGAATAAGGAACAGGTGGAATTAATGTTACCTTTTTCCTACATTTAAGGAAAAGGGGACACTGGTAACAACCAAATCTTCAGATTTTCCACAAGAAAACTCAACAGTTGCTCCACCAACAGTCATAAAAAATTTCATAACAAAAATTGACCATGAAAATTTTAGATATTCATTTACCACCATTTCACTACCGTGCATTCCAATGCCCATCAAATTTCATATGAACCGAACCAGTCTTTACATCTGTTTAGTCTTTTTTTTTTTTTTTTTTTTTAACATGTGTCACCAAATTAAGCACTTGTTTTCAACCTACTGGAAAGCAACTCAAAAACCCTCCTACATCATACGTGTAAATATGTATAAAAAGACTACTGATGGAGATGTGGTGTTCCCGGATTACGCCCTTGCTTCGAAACTGACTGCATACAATTCTCATCGTTTCACAATCTTTTTGAAAACCAACAAACTGCATGGCACCTAAAACTCATCCGGCATTAATTTAGGCTGCGAGCAAAATATAATAGCTGATGTTTGCATTTTGGCAATGTTTGCATGTCTGCATTAACCCCTTGCATGCACCATGGAAGGGAATCCAGTGATGTCAGAATGTTTGACTACACGGTACTAATTCGGAGATTAGCAAAAGAGGATGCTTTAGTCAGTCAACGGAAGAATCGACAATATGCAAAATTTATGGTCATTCGGTTAAAGAGAGAGACAGACGGAGACAGAGAGAGAGACTCGTACTTCAAAAATAACATTAAATTAATTTACTTTCCATCTAACAAAGTCATCCTATTTGCTTATCCCATTTCCATTATTCTATACAGTCTATATACATGTTTCAGATAAGGCATATATCTAAGTAACACAATGTACAGGCTGTTGCACTGATGAGCCAATGTTGTCAAAACACAATCCCCTCTCCTGATTGTAATCACAATCTCTTGTTCCTCTTTCCGCCGAGGAGCACGAGTAGTTCTTTAACAGTCCACTCTCCTTGTTCTTACTCTTTATGGTTATCTTTGTCATTCCTTTGGCAACCCACAACGAGTGCATTTCTAACACCTACAATACTGGCCATCAAGCTCGCAATATCACAGGTTTTTCGGTTAGATTCAAACAGTAATGGAAGTTTACTACTTTTCATTCTCTTTCAAAGCAGTTAATAGAAAAATGGGCAAGAAACAAAGTGTGTACACTGTTGTGGTCCATTAATAAAGATGACTTCACCTAAACAAGGCTGTAACAGACATCATTATCAATAAAATTACTAGTTTGATTAACTAGAGATACCACTGGTATAGTAAAGTTCCTTTTTAGTCTCACTAAAACTAAAAAGGATTTAAAAGGGCCACTTAACATAAAAGTAAGATTCAGTGATATCTTAGAGTGGGTGAAATATGTGAAAAGTTGAGTTAGCCATTGTAAAGGCTTATTTATAAAAAACAAGCGGTATTTATAGCTTGAATCACCATCAACAATAAAATGTTTTATCCTAAAAATGACTTAGAATAATGAAACCCCTCACCCGATTTTTTTTCTCTTATTTCACTGCCATTATACATCTTAGCTGCACAGAAACTACCTGATTCTTCAACTCACCATACAGGTGAGTAAATTTCATTCCAGTTGGATGGAATATTTTGAAAAATCGACATTATTGTCTAGAACACAGTAAAGAACACTAAGAAAATGTACAGAACTTCCACCACCATTTGAATTCAGCCAAATAAACCTTTCATCATTACTCGAGACCTTTCACTGACAACATAATATGACCTAAAGCCATTTACCAGTTCTGCCTAAGTTGGTTGCATTTTAGCTTGGTAATCTGAATCGACACTGTAATACCTACATAAAAATAAAATCATAGGCAACTCAGCACGGATGAAACCCATCAACTCCACTACTGCGTTATTTACTACTTTCATACATCAGATCATACTAGGTGAATGATATCCATTCTATTGTAATAGTTGCCTACTCAACCCCATACTGTATATCATAACTTTTTCCAGAATGCAAAATCATTCTTACAAATTTCTAGCATACCACACAAAAAAAGTTATTTGCAGTTCTGGTGGTTGACTGGATTCATCCATAATTACTAAACACAAGCAATATACTTTCTAGTAATATAATACAATGTTCTTCGAAGCAAAGAAAAAGAAAAACGTGAATGAGAGACCAAAGATTCCACATTCTTTTACATTGCCTTGCAATATGAAACTTCAAAAGTATTTTCTTTTTAAAATAAGCTTCAGAATTGTATGGCTTTTGAGGATGTTCCATGGAATAAATTTCGAGTTACCAAGTTAATGTCCAATCTCTCCCAAGATGTTCACACCAACACCAAACTTATCAATGTACTTTGAATGTGGCAAGCCAAACGCTTCCTTAAGGGATTTTCAGTACACCCTTTCATTTCCGTAGGGCTGTCTTATTCACTGGTGAAAAGTTGGCGTTTAAAAAAAGAACACTTTATGCTTAAATGACTTCAGTGTCACAGTGTGCAACAGTGTCTATGCAGTAAATGCATTTTCCCCCAAACACCGTGGGGAAAATCTTTTCAAAGTGTTGGTCATAGTCATCCAGAACTATACTGAAAGATGGAATATTTGTTTTGCCACAGTTCTTTACAGAATAAGATATACAACTGCTTGCAATCAGACCAGCTTGTTAAAGGCCAAATATTCACATTTTCCACTTAAAACCACAAATAGCATAAAGAACAGGATTCATTCTGGACACATTAACTTCTGGAAATGTATTCTGTATAATTCTCATCATTGTTTAAACAATGTCAGTTCTATTCAAAATATTTCAAGTTAACTGAATATAGCATTCAGCTTCTGCTGACCACAAAAAGGCATTATGCTGAACACTACGGAAGCAAGTACAGTATGTCTTTCCAAAAGCATCATTTTAATCCCTAACTTCAACTTGTCTAAACTTCCTTTGGAAAAAGAACTAACAAGGTTCACCGTTACATGTTAAACTTTTAGGATTCAATCGTGCTCATTAATGCATAGACTTTGAATGGTAATCCAATGTGGTGACCAGGATGTAAGGATGGAAGGGATAGCTAATCAAGCTTTGCCAATGCAATGCAAGAAATGCTTGGCACTTCCCAGCACCACATAAGTATAACAACACATACTGAAGTAAGCCATTTCTCTTTTCAAATTTGGTCTCTTGCATAACTAACACAGCCCTGTGTCACGACATCCTTGCCTCTGGTGGCAATATTTCAGTCTACATCACATCATATAACAATTCAATGACTGATGAAAACTATAAATACTTTAAATCATCTTTCTTAACTAGATTTCGGTGTAATCCCACCAGTCCTTCTCATATCCTTCATGTACATGTTCAAGTAATTTTCTACGTCGCTGATCACAGTACCTGGAAGTAAACACGTGTGACAGCTTTAGGTAATGTATAAAGAAACTGTCAGTAAACGATGCTAAGAATTCTTTTCTTGCAGTCCTAAAACTATCATTCCTTCATGGTTTGCAATACTAAATAACTAATTTATAATGTAATAGCTAGTCAGTTTAAAAGTTCAAAACAACTTTTACAACATCAAAACAGTTTTTTCATATAAATCCATCAATAACATAAAAGCCCCTAACCTAACATTCTTTTGCCAAACAAGCAGAAGAATGGTAGTGTCAAGATGCAGGTGCCTCACTAATTATATTGTTGCCAAAATGTCAATTTAGGTGGGAGGAGGACCAAGCTGTTTAATATTTCAATATTCACATACACCTGTAAGATGCAAGACAGCACTTGGAAGTCGAATTCTGGACACCTTTTGTGTAGAGAAAGTCACTTGCAATTGTGAAGTATCTTCTGGATTGGAGAATGAGTGTACTTACCATTCATGTAAGACGTAAAAGGCTACTAAATCCAGAAGTCTTCTTCTCTAGGATGCCAACATGAATGAATGAGAGAAGTTACAAAGAAGTAGATGATGATCATGGTTCCCAACAGTAAAATTTGACCTACCACTGCTAACTGTCCAAACTCATACAAATTCAACTATGTGATATTTAAATCCCTCCAAAAAATCTTAGTAAATCTGGATTGGTATTGCCAACATCTGCATTTAAAACAGAAGAAACATCCACATTGTTTAAAAGCAACACAAGTGGAGAGGGTTCTGATTTTTAGTATACTAGCACTCTATAAACTGCTGCACTTTACAATCTGTTAATTTTAAGCTCTCAAGATGACCTACCTTAAGCCTACTTTTTGCACTGCCTTGTTAAGAGAAACAGATGAGCGTGCAGCCACCCCTAGATTCTCTGGTTCTAAGCAAATAGTGCTGGACAGCCCTTATTACATAAAATATATCTTCCTTATTGACTGTGAAAAGAGCAAAGGATGGGCTGATAAAGGATGCTGTGGAACTATCCTGACAACAGTAGTTATGGATTTTGCCTTTAAACGTCTCCTCCTCCCACCCCACGTAAAACACCTGAGGTCCAGGGGCACTTTGGACTAAGACTATCCTCTTTTGTCAGACAAACATGTCTTATGGTCCTAGGAAACTCTCAGGACCACAAAGTAAGCAAATAAATGATTAATGGGTTCCACGAAAAACACCTGCATTACAAACACACAAATGAGTAAAGCAAAACGAAAACGATTATCAGCTTACCTATATTTATCCTGGACTTTCTGCTTAATATCAGCCAGATTCTCCTGGGTAATGTCTCGTTCCAGATACTCACTAAGTGTTTCTGTTGCGCTCTCCACGTCTTTCTGGTTGTCCTCAAAAATAACTGATTGGTTGTTTTTTCGAAGATAGTATGCAAATACATAGGTGAACATTAAAGTTTGCCTGCATTCACACAGAATATCCACAGCTTTCTTTAAAAACTGAACCTGAAAAAATAAAAACTTTTATAATATGTAATACTATTCTTCTTGGTGTTTTCATCAATAACTAGTGTTATTTCTAAAATACAGTGACAATTTGCACAAGTTTGACATAGGCTTTATTTACAATATTTTACACTGATAATTTTCCTATTAAAATGCCAATGAGTCCACTTTCTTACTGATTAAACTAAACACTCCATGTGAAGAATGAGTTATGAAAATTTAATTTTTACTTTTCTAGTAATTTAGTTGGACTATCAGTTTATAAATGAAAATCCACAGTATACCCTAAAAAATATAGTGGTTCACTCTTACCCTTCCCTGTATCTACCAGTCTACCAAACCTGAATGGGGATAGTTTTAACTCCAAAACCTGTCTGTTAAAAGAGTGGAATCGAGGTCTCTCCCAGAAAAATGATTGGAGATTACATTCAAAGGACACGGAGTCAAAAAGGTATCTCCAAGCTTGCCTTCTAGAACTAGGAACTAAGTCATAAAGGTACTGCAACTTCACAAAACAGTGGAACTTACAGAACTATAGTTCTTCTATAATAAGCCTTCTAGGCACAGTTAGATGAGACCCTCCATCAAACCTCAAAGAAATGGTAGTTGGAAAGGCAGAGTGAAAGGTATAACTACAGATTATCTATTACTGAGACCTAGCTAACATAGTCAAAAAGAGTGAAGGGATTCTCATCCAAAATCTGAGGTGACATCTCTCATTTCTTCCAGATGATGAATAAAAGACAAATATCCCAAAGGACTCAAAGGTGTACAATTACTCAGCTCCAAAACACGAATGTTCCAGCATTATATCGTGAAAAATAAATTTCACCAACCAATAAAAGGGTAGTTTTAAGACAGAAGTTTTGAAAACCCCACCACCCAGAACCTCAAAAGGGTTGAATAAATACGAAAAACTGAATAGAGTAATCCTGCTTCCACACACACACACACACACACACTCACACACACACTCACACACACACACACGCAAAGGACGATGAGATTTTTGTATTGTAATTTGTACAAAATAAAGAAATATACAAAATAAAGAAATACAACAGTAACCATAAATTTAAAAGAATAAAGCTGGGAGATGCTTCATTAAACCTGTACAAAATATTCAAGGAAAACAATATATTAATATCGATTGCATCAAAGGTTGCAACACTACTGTCTCGGCCAACAACTGAACAATCAGTCACAAAGACACACACACTAACTTCATCTGTGAAATAAAGTGAACAACACATCACAATTGCAGTTCTGGAAAACTTCCTAACTTAGTTTTAATTTCTGTAATGTTATTTTTTCATTAGAAAAAATTCATAAGCAATACAGGCAGTCCCGGGTTAACAGCAGGCTCAGTTAACGGCGATCCGGTTTTATGGCGCTTGTCTAGCGACGAAAATCGGCAATTTTCAGCGCATAAAATCGCCGATTTCCGCTGATCGGCACCGATACATACCTAACAAGAGGTGCCGATAACCGAAAATCGCCAAAAAAGCGCCGAAAGTCGGCGGTTATCATCACACCCTCAGAACGGAACCCCGCCGATAACTAGCGACTGCCTGTACATAAAAACTAAGAGTCTTACCTCAATCCAAGACATGTTATGCTGCTGCATTTCCTCCATCTTTTCCTTGACAGCAGAATACAGCTTGTTTTCGAACTTCAAAGACTGCATGTGGTTCATGTATCGGTTGCAATAAAAAAGGTAACGCTGCAAGGCAGCTCTTGACTTCTCTTGAGCATCGCGTGCTTGTTTAGCCTCAAACTCATCGTATCGATTGCAAGAGTACCTGATGGAGAAATTGGATTTAATAAGTGAACATAAAAAAATCTACAACATACGATGGAGGTACATTTTTCTGCCTCTATTTGTACAAGTATATTCTCATCTTACTCTACTCAAATGGCATGTCAATGGTTCTTACATATTTATTAAGAAAATAATTTTTTTTTCAAACTCAATTATTACAAGTTTATTAAAACCAAATCAACTTTTTCATACAAACCCATTACTGTACTTATATAAGCCCACATTCTTGGTCTTCAAGAATCCTAAACATGATCCCTGATTTGAGAGAAAATTATCTGTTAGCTGCCAATACTTCATAAGAGCCTCAAGGATCCTTACAACCAATGAAACAAAAAGCTTCAGCTTTCATAGTTGGTACAATGACTGTACAGTAGCTTCCAGGAAAATGGTGGGATTGGGAGGCAGGACTTTGATTATAAATAATGTGTGGAAAAATTAATTCTGCCTCTAACAACATTACATCAGCTTCACCATAAACCCATAACTCATAACTGGCACAAACTGGATGTCCTTTTGACACCTCAACTGAATAACAAAGTTCCTGGACTGCCACCAACGAAGGAGGTAACACCCACATCATCAGCAGCACTCTTGGCCCATCTTGACTAAGACTACAAGTCTAGTGCTTGGGAATGGAATTGAATGTGAGATTTAGGCCACACGACAAGCACTGGAACCCACCAGTGTTTGGGAATCCTATCTCTTCACTTCAAACATGTCAGCTTTGGTGCACACACCCGTTTTGGACATCCAGGGTGCAAAAGGTAAGGGTTTTTGGTTCTTAGCCACGTAAAATAAATCTAATCCTTTGGGCCAGCCCTAGGAGAGCTGTTAATCAGTTCAGTGGTCTGGTGAAACTTAGGTATACTTTTTTTTCTAGTCAAGGCTGGGCATGTAAACATTACAAGGTTTAAAAGCAAAGATTAGAGAAGCCTAAGAAAGCCAACCAGACTATATTTTCTTTAGGCTTACCTTTCAATCTGACATAAACCAGTATACACACAAATATCATGCAGCAGAACTTCTTGCTCTATACAACTGCAAAACTAACAATGGATGCAAAGGATAATACATCAAAGGAAAATAATGAACAAAGCAATATAAACTGAAAACATGATACAAAATTTAAAAAAGCGCAAAGAGAATAAACATGTGAAAGGTATCCAGTGAGCAATTAAATTCATGAACATGGCTGAAAAGAAATGCCAAGAATTACATCATATTGAGGCTTTTCAATAATGTCATGAAAGGAGCTCCAGAGGTTCAAGATTTTTTTATAACTTATCTGCTTTCTTGCAGTGTTGACATTATCCCACAAATGCTGGACAAAGGCTGATGTTGCCGGCTCTTGTGGGGCAAGAGGCAGAATCAGCCTACAAGGTGCTGTACTGTGAATATAAACAACTTCATTCACATGGCCTGTGCAAAGTGCTTGTTGCCTCACAGCAAATTCAAATGTTCCATTTTGGAACTTCCTCGTTTTCCTATTATTTTAATACTTTCAAGTCAAATTTTCAAATCAGCAAAGGTTAATCCTGCATAAATCATGGGCCAGCTCTATATGAGTGATGGTTTTGTGGTGAAACACAACCTGTTAGTTTTAAACTTACATGAAGGCATACACAGAGCTTACGTCTATTCATGTCATGAGGAAAAATTTGAGACTTCTACCCTTTATTCTTCCAGTAAAAACTGACCAAAAAAATTTTCCAACTCAAGGCAGATTATCTTTACCATCTTTATAGTTCCCATGCATTTTCAAAACATCCTCATACAAAGACAAAATTAAATACCTTTAAAATTACTGTACCTCACATACAGTAATGCACTGACTAGGAGCTAATATTTTCAGCCTCCTGTTACTTGAATAATATTGGAACTCACCAAGACGAACCATGTGGCTCCCAGGGCCCAAGGCACACCCAGCAAAAATCTGCTTTACAACTTTGGTTCTTGCAAACCATGTGATTGCACCCTCCATCTTTCTCTATGGTAACTTTACATTTTGGACACTCCTGGAAAGACAAATGTAATTAAGGAAAGGCCAAATTTCACGATATTAATCACCCCATGAGATTTCTATTAGTTCATTAAATGATAATCAATATAAATGTCTGTTAGATTAGTGAGGATGACCAATGAAATGGGAACCTAACACAATACCTGAAACCTTTTAAAAACTACCTTCAAAGTCTGTCAGGACCTTCAAAAAAAAAAGAAACCAACCTTGGTATTAGCAGCAATCCAATTGGAGGTTTCAGAATCATCATCACACTTCTTGATCCAACTTTTTAACAGGTGACATTTCACAGGGTCATGCCAATTTTCCCCACAGTTAAAACAAAACACATTCCTGCATTTACACATGACTCGTCGTGCCTCTGGATATTGTACCTTGATGGCATAATTACAATCTGGGTAAGGACACCAACGTAGTAGTCGATTACACTGGAAAACAGAATGTTATAAGAACAGAGCTTCCACATCATAAGCTATTGTAACTTAGCTTTACTCAATACTCAAAAATTAGATTAAATCTTGTAATCAATTATCCAAATATTTTCTGGGTATTCCTCATTCAGTTCCTGGAGTGACCTTGGAAAAAGTTTTGTTTTACACACACTGATCTCATCATTTTAGTGCTTTAAAATCTAATTTGAGCAGTAAAACACTGAAGATCACCTGGATTAATTCCTACATAATCCTTGTACTTGTGTAATGAACCATAAGCAAGTTCGTGAAAGCAAGGATATTCTCTTTTTTAGTTATCTAAAATTAGCTTAACCAGATCACCCTAAGGGTTGTCTCTTATCATGTAAGTGATATTACAGTATATACTAGTGTATGGGTCAGGCTTCAAAGACAATTTTTTTAACCTAACTACAGGGACCAACCTACACGAGCAACAGTTCCGCTAGGGAGAAATAAGTCCAGAGTATAATCCTTGTCATAGTCATGTTTATATGACTTCCACATTTACACCCATTGCTACTACTAACACTTAATTCAAGCTTATTTCTGACGATGACAAATCTTCAAAATGACAACTGCACATTATCGCTGTTATTAGTGCTAACACCACCACCATCAATGATATGAAACAACCACAGAATGATGAGAGAGAGAGAGAGAGAGAGAGAGAGAGAGAGAGAGAGAGAGAGAGAGAGAGAGAGAGAGAGAGAGAGAGAGAGAGAGAGAGAGAGAGAGAGAAACTGCCTTGGTACCAAACCACTAAGCTGTTTTGTTAGTGTCTGCGGTCTCATGAATACACATGTGGGTTACTATGGTAATCAAGTTGTAACACCTATGAAAGACAATAAAATAAAAAAAAATTTGTTTCACACCAAGAATGGTTAATCAGCTGTTTATTAAGTATTGCAATGTGTTAGCTATAAACATCTTGTATTTTATATTTCACTTTATTTGTACAACGTAAAAACTGATCTTTTATAACACAAGTGTTTTCAATACAAAACCTTTGTGCTTATAGTCATGGTTTTTTAATGTCCATAAACTAAACGCTTTTGTCTAAAAGCAGAAGAGTATGAAGCATGAGCCACCTGGCCCCCTGCAGTTATCAATATACCAGCTAATTTTTATACAGTCTGGAAATGAGGTCGTGAGACCAGGAGGGGTGGAAGTGGGAATTCACCAAGTCTTGGCTGGCCACTTCTCCATACCGTTTATTCAAGTTCAGCAGGTTGTCCCACTTTTCTTAACTGGAAAGTCATTTATGAGCACCTGTGTTATTGTGTTGATTTCTTCTGTTGTTTGTTTTCGAGTTGAGCAATTGGAGGTTATGTTCTCCTGATATAACTGTCCACAACATTCTGCTTGAATATTTCTGGCAATGACTGTGATCATTCTAACATGAAACATTTTTTATACATACCAACAATCATACTAAGCCCTGATTTGGTTTGAATGTCCCAAAACGTGTATTCTGATGTTGTGTAAACAAATAAAAGCAGAGTAGAACTAAGAGTAACAGTTCAGACACAAGACCCATTGGTAGGGGGAGACTATCCTGCTCAAATGTTTCAAATAAAAAGTATGTAATATGTGAGAATGAAGGGGCAAGAGATGTCTGTAAATGAATGACTGAGCTTTAAAAAAAGTAAATGGTCAAACAGCAATTTAGGTAGGGGGTTCGGAAGACTGGTGTAGAGATGGGGGTTCTTAATTTTTCCAGAAAATAGCTTTACTTTATATACATTACTCCTTATATGCCATCAAATACAGAATATTTTATTTATGAAAATCTATTTCATCACCATGAAGTAAAAGTGCTGAGTGTTGCCCATAATCTAGGTTCTGCCAATGTTACACCTGGCCTTGACAGAGCAAATTTACACAAATACTGTACACGGTTACATTTCAGAAGTGTTCCATCTAGTACGCACTTAGATACGTACTTCTTATAAATAGTCAACTGACTCTATGTCATCAGTGAACTATGCTATTATTATCAACAAGACTTCTCCTACCTCTACAAAACTCTTTGTTATAAGGTGCTGGTACTTGAGTTTGACTTTGGGATCGGTTATAAGTCGCATCACTGTCTGATCATCAACAAGTATAGAACAAGCGTGAGCTGCACAAGAAATAGTTTGTCCCATCCCTTCATCAATGATCTTTGTAGTGAGGTACTCTGTCCAACAGCTGGTGCAGAAGCGATGTCCACACTCAATACCGGTCATCATCTGTAATTAAAATTGCATGTCCCCATTATTAGGTGTTTAGGCAAAGGCTAACTAAAAGAATGTTGGTTTGTAATTTAGCTGAGAAAACAATGACTGTAACTTCTTAAAGAGCAAAAGAATGATGAATAATGCTACAAATTAAGTTCACCAAAAATTTTTTATGCACTGTTTAAATTGAAGTGGGTCTTTTGCAGAACCTGCAAACTATGCCAAACTGATTAAATTTGTTTAAAGAATGCATATGCTGAGTTAGTACAATGCAAATAAAAGGCTGTTATTGCATATTCCAGTCCCACTAAATAAACACACCAGTTTGCTTAAAAGACAATCTCATATACAACCACTTTATTATAGTGCAGAAAGAGATATTGTATATCATATACAGAACAACAAATATTCCCCTTTATTTACAGAACAATGACTTTTCCCGTTCAGGGGCAATAAAAAATTTGCCAAGGATGGGCACAACACAGTGCCACAAGTATAACTTTAATCCAACATTAAAAAAAATAATTGTCAAACACTTAAGCATTACTTCTACCACAAATATGTGAATAAATACTCGCGGACTAAAAAAAAAGATATTAGTCTGATATGAGGTGAAAGTCTAGCAAATACTCAACGAAAGATAACTCTAAGGCCACCTAAGTACTTACGGCAGAGGGCATGTTGAGAAAGCATATCTCACACTCTTCCATTCCATTGCTGGTCTTCACTGAAACCTGTGGAAAAGAAAGTACTCGTCAAAATATAGTTGTAAATTTGATTAAATAGAAGCTAATGAAAATATTTAAATACAATCTCAACATAAAATATAGTCAAAACCAGTTTGATTTCATAAAATATTAACAAAATGTTCTTTGCCAGGTTTAGTGGGTCAAACTAACTAGAAAAACAAAAAAAGTTGATGCAATATTCTAGTGCAATCCCTACATCATAAAACATCTAGTCCAAATAGTTTTGATTTTATGAAACGCTGTTAACAAAATATTGTTCTTTGCCGAGTTCAGTAAGTCAAGCTAATTAGAAAAAAAGTAGTGGCACAGTGCTCGGCTAGTGAGGCAATTCTATTAAGAACTGGCACTAAAATACTTGTGCCTTCATACTTGACTTGGAAATGCAACACAATCTGTATCTTGTAATAAACCAGCAGAGACAGAGAATTCTTTTTGCAACAATGAACTGTAACTATGAAAAAATGACAAAGAGAGTTTTATTATTTAGTTTTAACGGTACGAACAGCACAAACCACAGCTATATAAGAGCGAGGAACCTGACGACTAAGCTTTCAGAAGCAAACCTGTGCTGCTATGTAGAAAACTGTAGAACTTTACAATTGATCAAAACTACTTTTTTACTAACTCACATAGCTACCTTTTTGGGGAACAAGCTAGGCCTTCAACACTCCAGGGACCAATTCAGATAATTACCTACAGGGCATTACCAATTATCAAAATTTCCATTTAGTAGGCTTATGATAAATTAAAGTCCCAATTACAAAGTACGTAAAACCTTTTTCTACTTTTCTGAATGATAAATGGAAAAAAGTTACTACACAGACATTTCAAATAAAAAAAATTACCTACAAAAGAGAGAGGGGATGAACACATGAAATTTGGGCCACATGGCCCAGTATGGCATTACCTTCTGTGCTTTACAGGAGCCTTTGTACGGGCTTATAACGTGAGCCTCTAAAAATAGCTTCTCCTGGTCTCCGTCGTAGAAACGTTCCATGAGCTTTTCCTTGTCCCATTTGAAATGGTTGAGCAATATTCGGGTAGTTGTGATAGGTATCTGCAAAACGAACAATAAGCATTGTATTAAATTCAGGTAGACAGCTTCAATGCCTCATCTAAAACGCTGTACAGCTTGTACAACTAATCAAATTCATCAATGCGTCAACAAAATGGTCACCAGTGCAAAAAGTGCAAAACGAAAATATTACCGAATACTAACAACCTTTGTCAAGAGATTACGTAGTTACAGTATTTCATGTCTAAGCTCTTAAAGAGGAAAATCTGCAGTAAATTTTGTTATAGATAATACTATCAAGCTTTTTAAATTATTTCTCAGAAAACTATTTGTATAAAATTCCCTATACACATCTACCATTGACTATTTACAACATATTTCCCCTACAGGGTCATATACCATACTGTAAGAGCCTCACTCCTTTGGTGGGAGGTTGTTTCTTACTTAACTGGCGAGCTAAATCTCCACCTGGGCATTGTAACGTTCCTGGTCATAATAGCAAGCAGGGGAGTGCTGACTCCTGAAGCCTCCCACAGGCAGTCCCCAATTATTGGTGGGGGTGAAGATAACCGAAAAATGGCAATAACAGCGCTTATCAGTGCCGCCGTTAAGTGGGGATCGGCGCCGATAAGCGGAGATCGATGCATGTCAGCACCGAAAATCCAGCTGTTGTCGTCACTAGACAAGCGCTTTAAAACCGGATCGCTGATAACTGAGGCCGCTGACAACCAGGGACTGCCTGTATTTGGTAAGACATTGGGATGACATACTGATAGGGCACTGGGCTTAAGTGAAATGCTACCAAGATCTCATTTGTAAAAGAAAACCTTGGAGAACCAAGTGTGACACCTATAAGGGGTGACACAATCAAAAGGCAACTAAAATCTGGTCAAATACCCAGACAAGATGCTTTTCTGTCTGAGAGCAGCTTGTGTGATGGCACAACACACTGAACAGCCACCACAGGTCCCAAGGAGAAGGTATCCCAGGGACCTGTGGGCAACATCCTTTGGGTAGAAAGTAGTTAAAGTTAGTCTGACACATCCAAACCCCAGCCCTTATTAACTGTACTACCAAAGATTAGTCTGACACAAAAGTCCAAACCCCAGCCCTTTATTAACTGTACTAATGTGGTTCGATTCCAAAGATTTGTTCTGAAAACTGGTTCAAGTGTAACAGTCCCACACCACTGGTCTGGTCAAACCTTTAACATGAACTAAACAACTCTACCTTGCCAAAAGTCATAAACCTGGTTGGGTCCTTTATAGGTGATGCAAGTAGTTTCATGCTTGCATCTGGCATCAAAGCATCTCATCTGCATCACCAACAAAGTCCAAAAGAGAGAGAACAGATGAGGTCGCATATCTCTCATTACAAACTAACAGGTTCTGAGGTATCACCACAAACTTATGAACAAAAGAGAACAAAAATGATTCCCAATCCTTCGAGTACCAGACAAGATGTTCAAGGTCATGTAATTCACCAGTCTGTTTCACGGAGCTAAGGGTAGCAAGAAGACAGCCTGAGTGTGAGATCTCAGTTCAAGGCTTTCCCCATGGGATCATAAGGTGCCTAAGCTCCCAAAGGGGGCAAGACTGTTCAAAGTTCCTCATGACTATGATAACTTTACTGAAGCAGAAAGACCCATGGCCATCATGCTGAAAACTTGGCTTTGGGCCAAGTTGGGCCATTAAGATTGACAAGATCTTGTCTTGACAAAAGAAATCCACGATCCACTGAACAGGAGCTCTGATTGGAGAGACCCAATCTATGACATCAATCACGGAACATGGCTCACTTTCACTGTACAAGTTAAATGACAATCTTTGTAGGTAACCTGACATCTGCAGGGCAAAATGGCCGGGTTTCCCGTCTGTGTTTCCCACAGGGGAGGCCTGTCCCAATGCCAGACTCAGAAGGTGAGGCCACCTGTTAAGTTTATCTGCAATTACTCTTGCTGATCAAAGGAAGGAACCACAAGGATTTGGTGGTCTCAAACAGGAAGTATTTCTTCCTGAAGACACTACCTCCTCATTCCCAAAATTTTCCACAGCAAAGGGAACCAATTCACAAATCCTCACATGGCAGATTACCACTTCAGATCCTACTTTATAGAGGAAAAAGTATTAGTGGGCATCCACAAACATGGAGGCCATGAAGAATTCACAAACCTGGCTTCCTTCACACCCACACTTTTCATTCATCTTAGGCACATCTACCAGAAAAATCACAAAACATCCAGAAAAAAATTTTTAAAAAGCTTCAACTTGGCAGTCAGCAGGAGCATAGAAAGACAGTGGCCAAAGACACTCAGTGATGGCAGGTGAGTGGGGATTTTCTCCAACTCACCCATCTACCACCAATTAACTACCTTATTACCAAGTTAAATTTAGTTGAAGCTAATTCCTGTGGTCATGGAAAAAAGTACGAAATGTGAACAGCATATACTGTACTAGGCAAACACACACATAGAACAGACATACTTCTTTCAGAAAACTTCATGTGAGCAAAAATCCCACGAATAACAACCACTGCAACCACTGCAAAAGCCTTGAAGGCTTAAGGTATGCTCAAAGCACAAATGAAGCAGTAAGGCAAATATATAAGTTGTGCTTCATGGTTATCATCAATAAAAAAATCCAAAACGGAAAAAAACAGACAAAAAAGGGAGTGGGGGCAGAGTATGGCCTTTCTTTCTTCCTTTTTTCCTCTCCCTGAATCATTTTCTTCATATTGTGATTTTAAGTAGCAGAACGGTTTTTCATCTAACCATTCGGTAAGTAAAGTTAGGCTAGTATGTGTAAGGTTTCTTTATCAATCTGCTTACTGATTAATTGTTAAATATCCCTTTTGACAAGCCAACAAGAGGGCACTACAAAGGCACTGCAATGCAGTAACATCTACAGAATATACAATAAATATACTTAAAATAAATACTTAAAAGAAAGGACTGTGTATGCACACTATCTGACAAACATATCCACAAAGAATGATTTCACAGCATACACGAGATACCTTCGGGGACAATTACACAATAGCCTATATAGAATTCTTATTAATCCAGCCACAGGAGAAATAGCCTTCATGGCTAGGCTACGCATACATGAAGCAGACGGCCAAGTTTATATACTTTTCCAACTCATCGCAAAGCCAGATAGGCTAACCCACAATTAAATAACCAACTGTTTCTCGGTTCTCATGTTTTGAGCATATTTAACTTATTACTCTAAGTGCTATTCGGTTACTTACTTTTCTTTAGCCCTATTCAACGACTCCATTTAAACCTGTGGATCCCCTTAGGAAAAAGCTACCTAAGACTAAGTACTGATATACATATTAGGGAAGCAGTGGCCTGGAAGGAGTGGTCTGACCCAACTAAGAGAACCTACCCTAGTAAAAAGACATAAAATATACAAAATCAGCATAACGAAACGTAAATCTAAATGCTTTTCAATACTTCATTTTTCGGTAATTCTACAGAAGAGCTCCACACACAGAGACAGAGTTTTAATATCAAAAGCTGGTGACCGAATATAGGAAAGGCTGTATATTATAGAGTTTAATATCAAAAGCTGGTGACTGAATATAGGAAATGGTGTACATTACGGAGTTTAATATCAAAAGCTGGTGACCGAATATAGGAAATGGTGTATATTACGGAGTTTAATATCAAAAGCTGGTGACTGAATATAGGAAATGGTGTATATTATGGAGTTTAATATCAAAAGGTGACTGAAGATAGGAGAGGGTGTACATTAGACAGGACAGGCGAGATAATCCGACAAATTTACCAAGATCAGAGAAATTTACCGTCCTTTGCTTACGGTTTTACGTTAATCCCCGAAAGGGGCGGTACTTAACATAGCGTCCGTGTATCTGCAGAGAGTTTAATATCAAAAGTTGGTGACTGAATATAGGAAAGGGTGTATATTACGCAATACAGGTGAAATAATCTGAGAAATTTACCGTCCTTTGTTTACGGTTTTATGTTAATCCCCAAAGGAATGGTACTCAACATGCCGCCCATGTACCTGTGGTGCTTTAAAGCGAATTACCCATTTATTCGGGTAAAAATTAATCTGCCATGCCCTTAATTTGCCATACCCTACGCTTACATCTAAAATGCCCCCAAAACCAAATTCACCGAAAGTAAACTTTGACTATTTCATAACATCCTCACAACGACTCAAGCTAACAAATACCAACACCTCCATAAACATAACGACAAAGGGCATCACCACCACCACAAACGTCACCCTCGGGACCTCGTTCCTGCCAACCCTCGGCGGAGAGAGACCCCACTTCCCAGGCCAGGCTACCGGACGTCACGGGCGTCCGCGCAAATGCTCACATTGACCACGCCGTTGACTTCTTTGATGCACTCGATCATGTGCGCCGTGATGTCCTCCGTCGACAGGACCTCGTAGGGGTAGTCCTCGGTGTCTCGGTACTTCCCCGCCCCGACGCAGCTCCCTCCCGACTCCCCTTCGAGGTCGAACTCGAGGCCCACGTCGTCGCCCGACGATTCGTTCCCGGAGTCGCAGTCGTAGAGGTACTCCTCGTCGGACTGCATGTCGCACACTCCCGCCGGCGGCCCTCCTCAAGGACCACGAACCCCTCGACGGCGAAATTAGGAGGCAAATTCCTTGTGTTGTCGTCTCTCTCTCTCTCTCTACTACTAGTTCTTCCTCCTTCTCTTTTCTGTTGTGGATGACGTCATTGGAAAACAAGAGTCGTTCTTTTAGGATGTCGTACGAGGCTGGCTGGGGCCTTCCGACGGTGGCGTTCTCTTAGGGGTGGGCCGTGTGACCCATATAATGGCAGGTACGGGTCTGCTGTGTCTGTGTTAAGCAAATCACATCAAAACATTCGAGCAGAGCTTTAATCGAAATGATCTGTCACGTAAAATCTCTCCTCGGGTTTTATGGATATCATTAAGAGGTGTGAGTTTTGCCACTGGCACTTAATGTCACAAAGACATTTATTTATATCCGTAATTAAACTGAACGATTATCATTTAATAGTTATTAAAAATTAAAATCTCATTGTACAAGGAGCAAATGTGATGAAGTATGTAAGAAGATATTACAATGAAAAGTAGATCATAAAAGACGTGCGTCGTTCTTTTAGGTTAATAGGATCGTAGCCCTTCCGCAAAGCTATTATGTAAAAAGAATGCTGCTCACCTATCGCTACTCCGAAGGAAGAATGAATAACGGAAAGTGTTTCGTCAGTGAAAAATTATATATGCACAGAATGCGATTAATTCATATGACTTATGCTACTGCCCTGCAATTCTTCATTTTATTTCAAAGCAAGAACTCGGCTCCTGTTCCAAAATCACGAGAATTAAGATTCACCATCTGCCCTCAGAAACTTTTCTTCTCGGATAGATTTACATCTCCGACATTTCTAAGAGCAATAATATCTGGTAAAGATGTAAGTCTAATTCTGAAACACGCACAGGCGGTGAATAATTACAATCTGTAACCCTCAAGCTAACATTAAACCTTTGTAACACAGTTGCCTCACTGGTTTATAGCACATTGCGAGGGTGTAGAAATATCTTTGCAAATTACTGTTCCTTTGTAGTTCTGATAGTACTAAGATAACACTGGCGTAGAAAGTGATCTTGGCTTTCTACCTCACTTTCAAATGCTTGAAAAAACACAATTTTTCAAAAAAATTTTAATTTCAAAATCCAGTTGTTATAGACGTATATCTTCAGGAAGTCTTACAGGGGGCTTTACGTTTCACTAAGTTTTTTTTATTTTGTTTGTAAAAATGCAGCTTTTCATGAAAAAGATGATCGTGGTGGAACAAAAAGAACAGAGAATGGTTTTCGTAACACGTCAGGCGGGTGTATTAAACAGGTTTTTTCAAGAACGAGCCAGTAAACAGTACGCATAAAACATTTCCTTTTCAATGACCTCGCCTCAATAGCAAAGAAAATGAAACCAATGAGAATCTTATGCCTTTTTATCATTGTAATAGTCTTAGTAAAATGGAGGATAATTTCTGCACCAAACAGTATCCACAGGGGTAAAAAGATTTACAAAAGGTTGCATAAGACAGGGAGTATTTTTATGAAAATATTCACTGAGAGGTTGCTTTCGTATATATGTTACAGTTCTCTGTAATTGACACTCATTTTGGGTAGGCCTACCTCAGCAGGAATATGGAAATTCTCCTCTACTTTACCAAAAAATTTCCTTCTTTTAACCTTAGCAAGAAAACTGTTTGTTTTGCTGACGTGTCAAATGCTTCGTTGTGTCTCTAACTCACCATTGCAACTGTTAGGTGATATTAACAAGTCTCGTGAGGCAGAATACTTAGATTTATAGATGCAAAGCCTTGGTTTTTCAGAAGACTGCAAGTTTACCTTTAGGGAACCCGTTTCAGGGCAACAATACTGCCACGTAATGAAGGAAACACACTATCCTTAATGTCATATAACTTGAGAATTTATTATATTTGAACAATAGACAGGACAGACAGTAATTAAGCTTAAATCCGATACATGTTGGTGACTCGCCTTGGTGGGCCTTGGTGGTCGGAAACGCTTATCATGCTTGACGTTCTCGTCATGATTTCCGAGTAAGTCTATGGCTTGGAAGTCAGACCAAGTTTTGAATTCTCTTCGGCGTGAGTTTGTCCTTGGCGTGGGAAAGTTACACTAACCTTTGCCTGTAATCATTTCCTGAAGTCTCATCCTGCATCTTGTAATTTGAATGCCAGTTGAATTTTTATAAAAACTGTCACAGTTTCCACTTTGTGTATGTTACAAAAACCAGCGAGTTTCGACAAGTCTAGGGGTTGGTCATTTTAAACGAGTTTCCCCTTCCAGCCTATTGTGATCGAAAATGGCCGATATTGTGGCGGTAATTTTGGCCGATTCTTGTGTTCCTCAAACCTGAGTGTCGAAAATGAAATTTACAGGTTATTTACAGTTGACAGATTTAGTAAAAGTTGGAAGAATTCGAGCTTGTCATGACGACAATGTCACTTTCCTGACTTCACGGTACTGTAATGTCAATCGCTTCATTTAACATTGCTCGTGATTTATCAGTGATTTGTCGATATTAAGATCCTTAGCTACTATTTAAATTCAGACGTATTTATGTTCAAAAATTCATATTAAACGTTTTCTCAAATGCACCCCATTTGTTTATTTTACTCTCAAGGTTAATGGGACCTTTGTCAATCGAAAATGGTGACTTTTTCAAACTTTGTGCACGACAGAACCGCACGTGAAATTATAGAAGAAAGCAAGTGAATCACGTGCCAGATATAAACATTGCATTTCACGTAATTAACGAGTTCAAGTCCTTATCACGCCTGAGTTCATTCAGCGTTTATAGTCACCACGTGCTCGATCATCAGAGACTAAAGACTCACGCGTTGCATTGGCGTTTGAGACCACGTCCCAGTTTGTTTTCACTTTTCCTTCATCGAAAGCGTCGATGATTTTCAATTTCTGTCGTACGATGTATGTTCACGTGAAATCAGAGTTGCCAACGATGAAAAACAAATGAGATTTTATTTCTTATCGGCACGTATCTAGGGCATCTTGTTCGTAGGAATTCAGAGCCTTTAACTGCCTCTCAAACGTCTGCTGTGCTGCTAACTTATCCACAATAAATTGCTCTGGCTGGAAAGAGCTTGAACGATTCACAGCATTGACTTATAAGTAGGTTTTCTTTTGTTTTTTTTTGAAGACTGGCATGTTGAGAAGCATCTACTTCCCTATCAGAATACTTGTGTCCCTTACAGATAAGCGTCTAGGCTTATTTTTTCGCAAAACCAGCCAGCGTTCAGCTACATCATCAAAACCATTCTCCATTTCCTTGCAGAATTTCAGAGCTAGGCTAAGTTTGTTTGGGCGTCCCAGGTGTTTAGCTGAGCTTCATACAGCTTTATGATATATATGTCGGTACTCAGCCTGGTTTAGTAGGATGGGTTACCACCTAGGTTTGCTTTAAGACTATAGTGTTTTTTAATTACATAATGCAAACACGGACAGGTTCTCCACGGCTATATTTTTTTCGTCCATGCTGGGAAAATACGGCTAATCAAAATCCCGTCTTCCATATCTTCGTGTTTAAAGCTTAGTCTCATGCCCGGCTTTTTTTTTTACAATGTAATTTTTTTTTCTTCCTTTGCCAGATTTCCTGAGACGTACGTAAGCGTTCAAGCAACGCTTGAAAGTCTTTGGTTGGAAATAAATGAATTTTTACTGGTAAATGATGCTTACTTTCTACGTCTTTGTTTTGTTTGCACTAAATGACACTGATTCAACGTCATTTATGAAATTACTCGTTGCTCTTTCTAATATTGGCTCTGTTTTATCTCCAGAGAAGAAGAACAGCCGTGTTTCGAAACTGTTCGTGAATTGATTGCCCGGTGCCTCAGAACTAATTCAACTGAGCTTCTGGCGTAGGTCTATCTGTCATGTTACTAGTTGTGTTTCCCTATTAATTGCCACCTTTTCTTTACGTTTATGCTTCACTACAACGCTTTCATTTCTGTCTGAATACGATTCTAACTGACTATCAACGCCATGACTATTTTTTCCTTATCATGGTGGTGAACTCTGGTCGAGTGACAACAGATAAGGGCGGACTGGAGAAGAGAACTTAATTTAATCATTTTATAATAGAAAAGAATTTTTGACATGAAGCAGGGCCTGTAATCAGCTTCTAAACATTGCTCTAATTATGACTTTGTATATTGTACCTTTTATATATTATATTTAAATCATGTTATTGTCAGTTTGCATTGATTGTGCCACTTCTTTTCTACAGAAAGTTGTTGCGCGGTTTTGAAATTTTATTCTTTTCTTTTGGTATTTGCAGTTTCCTTCTCGTTTTCTCTTTGAGACATCGTAACTATAACCTGAAAGAGTAATGTTCCCATGGTCACCACTTTCCACTTCATCATCATCATCTTAATTGCCTCTAATGCCGTGTGATACAAGGGACCTCTGCACACGCCCACAAATCTTCACTTATCTCCGGCCTCTCTTCTGACAGTCCTCTCCGAGTAGGTCTAGATCTTAGATCTTTTCTGGTGTTCACTGGAGCCCAGCTGACAATATCACATCATCCATTCATCATTATCTCATCCAGTATGGAACTTTCGTAATTTCCTTTGCAGTATTTCTCATTCTATCCTGTCTTCTGACTCATGATGCTCAGCTTAAAACTTTGCTAGCAAGTCGACTAATTTTATTTACATACAGCTTCAATGTCATGCTATGATTCATATCCGTAGAGTAATACAAACAGTACTATAATCGTCTATACTTACTATTGTTTGATTTTCCTTCGTAGTCTTTAACCGAAGTCCAGCTCAGGAGAACCTACATTACATATTTGAGACTCCATGAGGTGCTATTTCACCCCCTATTTTAACCCCTATCTCTATACAAATATGATGCATTCTATTAAGCGAGCTTTTCAAGTCTTGTGGTGCTTTGTTGAATAAAACAGCATCATCTGCTTTTTCCAAGTCTGCCAAGTTTCTGTCGTTACTCCAGCCTAAACATTCTCTTCAGATTCCAGTAACTTCTTGCCATTATGAAATTTATGTGAAAGACAAACAGCAGAGGTGACATAACATTCCCTTGCAGCACCCTAATACCTACCCCAAAGTCACATGACAAGACTCTATCAACATAACTCCCCCACTTGGCTGCTTCACTCGTTGGTTGTATAGTCCTAGAGATCTCTTTCGGGTAGGTAGCCTACTAGATAAATCCTCTTAACACGACCTCTTAACCTTTTAATTAAATTTCACATCATATCCAGAACATCATAGCACGAACTCGCCCCACCTCTACTCATCTATCAAAACCGTCTTGAAGCTTACCATGGGTTGTATCCGACTTATGCAAAAACCGGTCCTCTAAGCTACTTCTCTTCGTTTGCAGCTCAAAATCACAAAGTTGGTCCAGAGGAAAAAATATAGGTCCAGAATCTAAGTTCTGGGTCTTTGTAATATATGGCTCCCTGACTACAACTGCCAAGTGATACATCTGCAGATCTGTTTATAGTTCTCGCTGTGTAAACACAAACTGACGATGAATGCTGATTCTCCAACTTTTTTGCCATGGGTCTAAAAGTGTTCTCGTCTGTGACTACGATTTTCCAATGCTTATGTCAAAGTCCATATAACAAATTGCTGCTTTCCTACCGTTGGTCAGTGATCTAAGTACCTGAATTCTAAGATTTCATATGCCGGTTACTTTACGGCACACCTCATCAAGTTGCTAAACTCAGCCTAGACTGCTCTTGGAAGCGAGAAAATTTACGTCGTTCTAGTCTTAACCGTTTGTAGCGGGTTACAGGCACCCTAGACCGGCATGGCCAAAGATCTTATATTCTTGACCATTTCTTTTTCTTGTTTCTAATTCCAAGAACTACCACTATACCTCTCTTCAAGGCTCTCCTATCTCTCCTCTGCCTGTTTCCTTGATTAGTCAGAATTTGACTTACTTCCAGATGATGACTTGTAAATGATTACTTCACAGTCTTCCTTGTTAGAACATTTTTTTTTTTCAATACCTTCGTTGCCCGAGTAGATAGAAATGTGCCCTAGTTTTTGTCAGAAATTTCTCTACGTCCAGAATTGATTTGGCCATGTACACCCCCTGACAATGCAGAGTATTCCAGATTATAAATGATACGAGAGTATAGGTGACACATCGAGCCCACTCGGATTTTTATTCTGCTCTCTTTCAATCCCACTTAGTTATGTGTTATGCTATTAATACAGACCTCAAAATGAGGCAAATAAAACTTCATTTGTTTCAGTGTCATCGTGACTATACTCCTTGTATTATCTGCAAGTATGCTGGATGCACATTGCATGACACAGTCCCTTCATACTTTTGTAGGACTTACAATTAGTACTGATTTTACATTTGGTTACATCTGCATTCTAAGTTCTTGAGAGATCTGAATCGAAAGCCTTTCCATCTGATCAAAGACGCACTGAAACTTTTTGCATCCTGTAGACCTAACCTTGAGTATTGCTCTCGAAATATTCTCGACTGGTTGTCACCACCTTCTCCTGGGCTGTTCTGTACAGACCAGGCTCTCTGCACTCTCTGCATTCCCATAGACACCACGTGAAAGTCACAAACCTGAAACGATCGGAACGCAACCAGTTTGATCGGTCGTACATCCATTCATTTCTAAGAAGAATTCCTTCGCCTTTCTCTCTCCCTTTTTAATGATTCAAGCTGGTTCTTTTTAAGAAGAGGGGCGTTAAATCAACACCTTCGTTACCAAGACCCAGTATCATATGGCTTGCCAGTCTCGTCTATGTCTTTTCCTGTTTAGAATATAGCTTCTCGAAGCACAAATACAAATACAGCCATTTATAATGTGCTTGCGAACACGGCAGTTGGAAGAGGGATATTCATAACCGTAGATATTCTCAACTAGTTAGCAGTTAACGGTGCTGAAGGCCCAACAGCAACCTTACAGTTGGGAGAGGGACGTATATGAGGAACAAACTGAACAGAGAACTCGTCATGTGGACAGCTACTTCACTCATGAAAAGTCATTGGTTTTTTCTTTTCCTTCATCTAGAGGCGAATGCAGTATCTGTGAATGCAGGCTTCACAAAAAAAAGAACCTTACACCATTGTAGCCAAGTAGAAACTGACAGTTCATCTTGAAAGATTTGAAAAGGTATAAATCATCCATAACAAGTAACGAATCTAGAACAAAGGAGAGGCAGAAAGAAGAAGAAGAAGAAGAAGAGGAAGAAGAGGGGGGGAGGTACTCGCCGGTGGAGCAAACGCGATAACAAGGAAGCTGCCCTATATAGGCTTATAAATGCTAAAAGGCCTTATCTAGACTAGGCGAGGTGGGATGAACATGATCCACGTCATTTCCTGGTAGATAAAAAGGTTACCTTGAAAATACCGATGCCAATTTTTCGCTTTGTTTGGTAACTCGGGCAAATCTCCGGAAGACAGGCTCGGTCTATCTGTGGGACTGCTTTCTTATCGCCATGCCTTTGATGGGATTAGGAACTACGCATTTAGTTAAGATTAAAATACCTAACTAGTTCTAAGTTGAGCCCTTTCAATGCAAGCAACGGATAAAAGAAGAAACGGCTTCGGTATCCAGGAAGTGTGTGAGAACGTGTGTAAGAATAGAGTCTTTGTAGGATGTTCGATACCACCGTGTTCACTTGGAGAGGTGATGGACGGTTTTAACTTTGATTAAAATATAATCAATTTAGTATAACTGTAGTAATTTTTTTTTAGCCTGGCATCACTTGTATAATTTTTCTAACTGATAAAATAATAAACTTGATGATTCCGCACCTAACAAATGAAAAACAGAAGTTAGAAAAGAAATTTAAGTACACGAACATTCCCGCGGTGTCTCCATTCTGCCAATCAAGTTTAACGTTGATGATAATGACAAGATAGGTCTATATATATATATATATATATATATATATATATATATATATATATATACATAGGTTGGCATAGATAACTACAGGATTGCTAATACTTATCTTGACTACCAAAGAAGAATGCTTATATGCTCGCTATTCTTCTTGTAGAATAGACATAGACATAAGGTTAGCTTAAATTTTTGTAGAGCTAATCTTGAAAACCTCAACGCCTGACTTATAAGGAATGTAGTCGCTAATCTCAGCCCGCATGCTTAAAAATGCAGGTGATTCTGTCTGACAGTCCTCCACATTCTAGTAATATGTGTGTGACGAGGAATCAGAAGTTTATTTTATGTCATGTCCGCATTGCTGATCCCCCTTAAGGTGACGGGCAATTGTCCACATCCACTATCATATGATCTGCCAACTTGCAAGTCTTCGGAATGTTGGGAATCAAGAAGTCATTGAAAGACATTGCCATGTGCATAAGTAAGGTTTTCCTTTTGCATTGAGAAAAATTGTCGTCAGTCGATGCTTCCTATACTGCACCATTCAGTGTGTTAGTCTAATATACCCAGATCTTTTATTTCTGTATCAGAATGTGTATTTTTTCATAATCGTTTGCATCTTAATTTTTTTATTGTCGTTTTCATTTCCTTGAAGCTGTTAGACAAGAACATTACTGATCAGCATAGATTCAAAATTCAAAAACCTATCGCTGAAAGCGCAAGAAAAGGAACCAAACGTGCCCACGATTAAATGCCACTCAAAATAAAAGAGCAACACTTAATTCTAATTACGAACGGAGTACCTACCCGAGCTGAAAGGAGTTTATTCATCGGTAGGGACAAAGCTTTCGACAGGTGCAAAGCTTTCGACAGGTGCAGGCCGTAACGGGTGATTGCTCCAATTAAGAACCGGAAGTGTCGATATTAAAGCGTTCCTAACTGTTTGGGATTTGAAGGCAAGCCAGGTATAGGTCTAGCAGGTTCGGCGAGAAAGAGAGAGAGAGAGAGAGAGAGACAACAGCATGAATGGGACAGATTAGTAGGCTGTGAGGGCGTTTCTCATACCAAAACTGGTTCGAGGTGGAGTATTTCACCTTGAGAGAATATTCTAGTGCTGGGAAATTAAGTCTCCCAGGGAGAAAAGCAAATAAGGCCCGGCATTTCAAGATAAGAAAGCTTAGGCCTAATGTTCCGAATGACTTTTGTACTCTATGTAGGCCTACATATTTATATTTGCATTTATGTTTATAATTAGAGAGAGAGAGAGAGAGAACGGCTGTTTTACACTTACAATGACACATTCTTGGCACCCCTGGAGACCGCTTGAAACATTGAAGACAAATTCTCTTCAGATTTGCAAGACATGCAGAACTTAGCGATTGTAAGATAGACCGTAGTTTATTTGAGAATGCCTTCAGTTTATAAAGTGCAACCTCACGTCCAAAAATAATTATAAGAAAGTTCTGTCACTGCCATGGGAAGAAAAAATACGGAAGTTCTCAATAACATTTTCAAATCTGAGAAACTGGCAAAGGAGAGGACTATCATAGACCATCAGTACTCTGCTTGTAGAGAACAGGACAAGTTTTAGAGATTTTCTTTTGTAGTTATTATTACCTTATATAATGTTAAGTTCAACTATCCTCTTTCCCAGCTCTGTTTATTATATTTTAAGTCTACGTGATGAAGAACAGCAAATGCCTACGGGGTGTAACAAACAAGTATTTTCGAACATCAACCGTGAGTTTTTCCTGACCGTGTAAAGTGGCCACCAAATGAAAATTGCACAGTTCCCGCAAGGCAGGAGCCTGGTTCTCGCTTCTATTCATTCAGGACGCTCGAGTGAACAAAATGAGGTTTTTTCTCAGTCTTCCCTTTGTTTGGCGTTCATTTTGAAGTGCTATTTTTCTTTGGCGTTAAATAGTAACTTAAATGTCAAGGAAGAGGCAAACGCACTGAAGGGGAAAAAATAATCTGCAAAAGCTTAAAGTTCACATCAAATCTGACAGTTCAGCCTAAGCGATTATTGGCAACAATAAAAGACAAAGCAAAGGCATATTTTGTTTCACATATTGGCACCGGATGAGAAAAAACAAAGAAGTGAGTCTATGGATACATAATTGTCCTTAGATCTCACCAAGGGAGAAATTATGACTTATTTAGAACAGGTCTCTCAGGTGCTAAGAAAAATGGAAGGAATTTTCATCTTGACTGGATGAGTGAAAACGTATAAAGAAAACTCACTCAAGGCTCCATCACTCACCTAATCGTTAAGTCGAGGAAACTCTCCCAATCGGAATCGTGTACATTGATAATCATTGTCACTTTTAATATTTGGTAAAAATGTGACCTAAACCTTCCAAGAATTAAAATTCTGAAGAAAGTACGATCATTAGACAAGTTCTAGGAAGACCCTTCCGTAATTATCAATAAGTACTAACCCCTTTCTTCTCCTCTATCCCTATACACTTTTAAACCCTGGAAACGACCCCAGCAGTCGACTAACCATTAAGTACAGCAGATTTCTGGAAAACGGGTCTGGTCGAAACCCCTAGGATTGAGCATGGTCTAAGAAGGAGATTCTTTCTTAGACCATGGTTGTGGTCTTGCATTATAAAAGAATTTATAATACAAGATTAGGTTGATTATTTTGAAGACTAATATGTTAAAAGATTACAGATATATATTAAAAAGACTTCGTAAGGAAGCACTGACCTCCAAAGCCGTTGGAGGTCACAAAGAAGAAAGCGCAGAAAAAGTTGTAGTACTAACTGGCAACCAATTAAGAAGAAATATCAAAAGGAAATGCTGACCTTTAGCGTCCGCAGTCAAATCATGGAGCTAAACCGTCATACAAAGAACAATGGGTCTATGATGGAATTTACCTGAGGTAGCAGTCCGTGGACATATATGCCTCTATCTTTTGGCTGTCACTTGTCGCCATCTGTACAAGGGCAAAGGTAGAACATGAAATGCGGAACAGCAAATTATTTTAAAGTGATAATGTTATTACGTGCATATAGACATACATTTCTTATCATTAGCTATTTAAGATATTTAACTGCTTTGAATTGTTCAGAACAAGTGTACCAAATGGTATGAAAACTATGTTATGATATTACGATAGACGCTAATTTGACAGGCTTTTTTTTTCTGTAGTTTGCATTGACGGGAAGCCTTTCCAGATTCACACGACACCTACAAAGTTTTTATGATTTCCCTATCTGATTTCGACTTCCTATTTCAAATATTATAACCCCCGGGCTACCGGGGTAATCTGATCCATTTGCTCGACACATCAAACTACCAAGGCTGTGAGTTGTTAAGTTTCAAAACACTGACTTCTGGGATCATACGTCATTGCTGCATTGGGTAATCCAGCCAGCACAGTTTGTTGAGGATCTTGAAACCTGTTTTCGACTGACGTAATTCAGAAAACGGAAGCCTGGAAAGGAGACCAGTGGAATAATTCTATACCTGACGGTATGCTGGAAATTTTTCTATTGACGTAACTAGTATCTTTTAGTTCTTCTTGTTCGAATGTTGCAGGTGTGATGGTTTTCGTACGCCCCATTGTTCTCCGTTGAATGAATGAAAAACGCAGGTCTCAACAGAACAGATAAAAAAAGAAAAAACAATAAGAGCAGCGTCGGCCATGACATTTGCGTTGTCAACAGTAAGAAGTATAATATGACTTTGCAAGCCGTAAGGGGAGAGCGCTTGTCAGGTAAGCAACAAAAGGGTATCTCAACGACCTTAACAGAAAGTGATGTAGGATTTTATATTAAATTTTTTTTTGTCCCTTGTTCTGAAATTACCCTCGTCAATCCTTCGTTATGTAAGGGATAACTACATTCTCTCTCTCTCTCTCTCTCTCTCTCTCTCTCTCTCTCTCTCGTCAGTTTCAAAGTTCAAGAACCGTTTTACATCCGGTAGTGAAATGTCTCTTGATTACAGAGATTGAAAGCAATGATCGCTAACATTTAAGGATTTTAATTGCAGGTCGCAGGGTCAAAAGAGGTCAAGGTATATATTTACACGAACGTCATGGTATGAAATGTTCACGGTACTCTTGAGACCTCGCGAATAAGCATTATTCTTATTTTATTCTTTATTAACCACCGTTTACATAGGGTATAGGTCTAACACCCATTTGCGACGGACTGAGACTAGACTAACTGCATAGAAATCGTTCCTAGCGTCATGGTCTACCACAAATTCATTTACAATAGTTTCCAAGATTCTTTGTAAACATAGACTTTGCATAGACCTGTGGATGGCAACTGTGGCTATCGTAAGTTACAATACGATCTCCTGTTTAACGAGCGGAGTGTAGTGAGAGTTGTCACTCCTCAGTCAATGGCTCTGCAGCGCCCTTTCACTGTTTAACCGGTTTTCTGCAAAAATGTGTTTACTTTTGAATAACCCTGATGTGGTATCTGCATGTGTGATACGTGCGGAAGATTTTTAATTGTTTATATATCGGCGAGAAACGATCAACGATCGTAGAATGAAGTGTAAAAGATTATTGTTCCTGAGTTCGTTCGATTACACAAGTTTGGTAAGTGCTGTTTGTTTAACCGAACATTTTTTTCCTTGGGCCGTTACCCGTTGATGATGTATCTCTTTTGTTTGATTTTTAATTACATTTTCTTCATTAGTGTAGTCAGTATACATTTTGCTTTTTACTGCTTTTGCAATAATTGTTTTTACAATGTTTACATAGGTTAATTGCAACGAAGGATTCATCTTGAATTATGCTGAATTAGACTTAAATTTTCAGTTTCATTGTCATTTTTCAAGTTCCTTTTCGTTATGGACATTCAGACTTTGCCATTCCTTGTATAACTCAACGTCGTTGTCCTGATATCCTCATTATGTCATATGAAGGTGAGATCATTTATAGTCCAGACTGCAAAACATTTTTATCAGTCTCAACAGTACTCTGGTATCATAAGCTGTTGTTGGTGTGACGCATGCGCGTTAGGCACACTCGTACAGAAGCGTTTATTTTTTTCGCGGTTTTTCGTTTCGTAAATGTTGGCTACAACGAACATGTATTCTCATTACTGATTTGAACCTCAAATTTGAAGTTTCAAAGCTCCATTGAGTGATTAATCATAGGTGATTTGGCGTGACAGCTACCAGGGTTAATGGTAGTGACGCCAGATAGCCTGCAAACCATCAGTCAATAAACTTTTAAGAGTAACATTGTAATAATGACGAATTTTGTGGTATTAGGATATGTCATCCCAAAAATTATTGCTTTATACTAACCTCCATCTCAAGAAGACGAATCAAAGAAGACGTTATTACTAATATTCTTCTTCTCTTCGCTTTGTGATACGAGTCTAAGTTCAGCTTAGAACAGGAATCCCTTCCTTAAACATGCGAAAAAAAAATGAGGCAGAATGAAATGGTCGAAAATTGATTGTACTGCAAAGCATTTTTCGTCCAGATATATCGACTGCCCACAATGTTTCTGAGAGGCGTTATAAGGAATGTATGTCATCGAGAATAATGTTCTACTCCATGCGGCTAGTCAGCCAACCTAAGGTCTCCGTATCTGGAAAGTCAATCTACGGTTCCTGTTTCTGGAGAGCCGTTCTAAAGGATTTTTCAATTTCTAAATCAGTGCTCCTTTGTTATTGTTTCGTGAGAGCCAATCAGTAACCCTACTCTTTGTGAATAACTAATTTTACCTCTATATTTTTGCGGTATTGTTAATCATCGAGCGATAATGTTGCCACTATAATGAGTTTAGACAATGTAGATCCTGTGGATGTGTGTGAAGTGGCGGAACAGTCACCAGGTGGTGTGGAAAAAAAGAGAATGAAATGGAAATAGCGTGTGTTGGTGGCTTTCTTGGTCAAGGTAAAGATAGTTGGATGACATTTCCCGTTCAGATGATGGTGACAGTAATGACTGACACTCAGATGATAAGTGGTTGCCTTTTGTAGCAGTCATAGTGAAACAGAATGTACTGATATATCCCACTGTGCCACTAGCAGCCCCATGGGCAAGTGTGCCATCCCCATTAGTTTTGAAGCCAGGTGCTTGTGCCACCACCACCAGTGGTTCCTAGCCTGTGGAACCTTCTGGTGACGAGGCAGAACATCCGGTATATCAGGAAAAAGGAAGAGACAGTGTTGGTCAGTGCTAGCAGACCAGATGCATGGGCTACTATTGTTGCTTAAAGAAAAAAAAAAGGGGGGGTGTTTTTGTTATGGAGACTTGCACCAAGAAAACTATTCCAGCCAAGAAGGTTAGTCCTCCTTGCATCTGCAAGAAAGGGTGCTTTTCTCCAAATCGAGGGATGAGGTGGGTAATGTGATTTTCGAGGCATGCTGATCAACTGGGGAGTCTAACTAGCAGACAACATACCTGCAAAGTAATATTCACAAGGAACCCAAGAAGCTATCTAAGGCCAAAGAGAGCAAGAAGTGGATATTGAGCTACTCTGCTACCTTCAAGGGCAATGAAATAGCAATCTGCAAGGCATGCCTTCCTCTCCATTCATTCATCGACCACTATGAGGAACCAAGTTTCTATGGAAAAGTTGACTGAGGGGGGGACCTGACGAGCACAAACCCAAAGACCAGTAAAACAACAATGGCTGTTCTAGAGGTTGTTCATTTACACATACAACTCTTGCCAGTATTTTCCAGTCACTGGACATGTAAATACACCCCGAACCGGCAATATTTGGAGCCTTACCTCAGCACCAGGACACTGTAGAAAAAAATATACCTTGATTGGAAAGAGGTTAGATTGAAGTTAAAATATTCTAACAAAAACTTCACGAAAGCTCTTGTTGATTGGAGACGAGCTGGAACAGATGTCTCACATCTTGAACAAGAACAAAAGGCACATGATGGAAAAATATCCGTGGCTTCCAGTGCCAAGAAAACTGCTAAACTCTGTGGCAACGACTGGGTCTGTGACTCTGAAATTACATTAACTGTACCATGTCCTCGTCTTTCTGTTTGGTAGGGGTACACCAAATGCAAATCGCGGCTTTCCCCAGCTCTTAGCTGATGACACCTGCCTGTATAAATTATAGATTAACGCGACTGACTTCTCTACTGAATTGATAATCAAGACAAGAACTCAAATTTTGTGAGTAGAAGTATTTTTTTATTATCCATTTTAATGCATTTTCATCAATTAATTATTTTTTTATTCACTAATCGGCATCATCTTCATTATTTATCATTATTTATAAGGCTTTTTAGTATTACTGTTGACATATTCAGTGTTATTGATGTTCATTATGTGTGACAATATTAATTTTTTTTTTGGAAATTTTTGGTCTTTTTTTTTATTGTTGTCCATTAAGCACCGTTATCTTCATCATTAATCATTATTCACAGGCTTGTTAGGATTATTATTTACATACTCCATGGCATGTTTGTTGAACTTTATTGATATAATTATTGATGATATCACGACTGAGGTATTATAGAACAGTCGTGATATTACGAATGAGTGGCTGACCAATGTGTGTAGGGTATGTCTAGGTGGTGGAAATGTTCTGGAGGAATAGACCAAAGGAGTATTCATTGGTTAACGTAGGGATATGAAAGAGGAGAATTTAATCATTGTAAGTCAGGACATTATATAGGATATCGAAAAAAAAATGTATGAAAGTTTTTTTTATTTGAGAAAGGGTTGATGTTTGTTGAAGAAAATGACCTTGTGATTGAGTCGATAGAAAGTAAGATTGATTCAACTATTCTCGATGGAAGTAATCGTATTACCGTGATCTGTTATTAATTTAGACTGGAATGAAAGATGAAATTCAGGGATTTCCTTTTCACATCAGGTTCCAGCTTCAAATGTATGCAAAAGGTAATAATAAGTCATCACACCATGAGAAACTGCCTGCACAATGCATGTTACGTCAGCTAGACCTATACTCCATCTTCACATTCAGACTTGCCTACAAAACTTATCTGTTTTCATCCAATTTTATCCTCATTAGGAAAACATGCTTTGTTCTTCTGTAACCTTTTTCATGTTGCTGGAACAGTGAGTCACTTGCCCAGCGGGCCTGATGATGAATTACAATCTGAACCACGCCCGTCTTTTAGTAAGCTGGAGCAGAACGTGTTGCCAAGTTGGGAAATAATCAAGAACCCAATAGAGTGAGCACTAACCACTACGAACTAGTTATTAACTCCCCGTTGGGACTTGGAAATCTGATATATTTTTTTATATATAGCTTCTTAATTTCTCTTTCTTTAGACCTTCAGCTGAAAGCCCTTACGAACAGAGTGTACAGATTATGAACTCGAGAGGGGTTCCTAAGGGTAATCAGCCTAGTGAGACAAATTACAGGAAAAGGTGGAAAATAATGAAGTTTGAGGATAAAGTAAATTAAACAGACACACCTGGAATGGAGGAGATATTAGCTTCTGTGCGTTATTTTATTTATTTCATCTACCCTGAAAATCTGCTCCAGTGCCTTGTACTGAGACTAGCCGAGGGAAGTGGTTCAAACATAACGTGAATTTTTTCATACTTTTATTTACAAAATGTTTGTTACATTTCCGTGTAAGAAAAAAAAAGTGGAGTTTTAAAACAAAGCAATGACACAGTATCTCCTTAAACGTCTTGCTCTAATAGAAGTACATGTTTTGTTTTGCATTACTCGCAAATCCTAACAACCATTCTATAAAATTTTCAACGTTTACTAAGAAACAGAGCGAAAGAGAAAACAAAAATTTCTTGAAATTAAATAACAGTGTAAACTACTTCGGAGTCTGGAAGTATATATATATTTGGTAGACCATAGTTGACATCGAAGAGAGGGGAGTTTCGCTTTATTCTCTCGCACACTTTTAGTAAGAATCCTTTTCGCAAATGCGTGAGGGGTTGGGGGGTGACGGGGGGCGGGGGGTGGCAAACATTTCACAAAAGAATCGTCGAACTTCAGAGACAAATGGTAAAAAAGGTTCCTCCCGAAAGGGTCTACACAGGAGACATAATTTTCAGAGTCTTCCTTTTTAAACACAAATCCTCAAAAGCGGAAATCTCAACTCTCGTGTTTTGATATTGGATTTTTTTTGTTTTGTTTTGAATCATGGCAATGGTCTCGTTCTTCTTCTTCTTCTTCTTCTTCTTCTTCTTCTTCTTCTTCTTCTTCTTCTTCTTCATCTTCTTATTCTTCTTTAACTAGCGCCGGGGAATCTACGACCATTTTGCCTTTTGTCCTCGGCGTTGCCGTTAGGGACGACCCTGAGGCGGTGGCCGGATTCGGCGTCTGAGAATTTTTCAGATTCGGCCACCACAGGGCGGCGCCTTCTGATGGGACGTCCGCTGGTCTTCTCCTCCTCGGCAGCGGGCGTTGTCGTCTCTGCGGTGGCCTCGGGTGGGGAATCAGCTTGGGGAGCCGGGGTGGTGGTTGCAGCGTCAGCACCGGTAGCTGGGGCTATGGTGGTTTCGTCGGGACTGTCCTTGTTAGCTTTTATCTTGGCCGAGAGCTCTTCCCGAAGGGCTGGGTTGTTCTGTAAGATTTCCAAGATGGAAATCCGCCGAATGTCAGGCTCCGTGCCGTAGACGACCGCCACAGCCGCGCAGCACACTACGAAGGCCAACAATACCTTGGAGGGAGAAAAGAGGGCGGGAGATATCATTAACTGTTTACGGGACACATACAGTATATGTTTATACAGCTACATATACAGGTGATAGAGAAAGACAAGTGTAAACAATATTTTACAGATCCTTTGCAAAGCTTCTTGTTTCCCAATAGACCTATCCGGCGAGTGTAAGATGATAACACCAGCTTTTTGGCAGTAAGACTTCTATGGTAAATATAAAGAATTCTAAAAGCAAATCCGACAATTTTCAATCATTTTGAGAAGATGATGAATTGTACACGTAAAAAGTTTTGGCTGTTATACATTTAGGCCTACACAATCTATGATCGAAGAGAAGAAATATATCCAGTGTTTCGTTCAGTAACACCATTGCATACTAATGAGATAAAGAACGAAAATTAAACAAAGTCACCAAAGGACAAAGACTTACGTAGCGAAACAATCAGAATATCACGATGTAAATTTCAAGTAAAGGATCGTGAATAAATCATTGTCTTAAAGGAAATATTATTTAAAGTTTAGCTTAGAATACTTTCAAGAACAAGATTAAAATCTCTGATGATTCTTCTCAGCTCAAATCTGACAAAGAGATAATACCTTGCTTTGAATTCTCTCTCTCTCTCTCTCTCTCTCTCTCACACACACACACACACAGTTACACTGGCCGATCGGTTTTTAGGTGATGTTGCGAAAGATTCCGTGAACTTCATGGCCGTGATCAAAGAACGAGAGAGACAGCGTCGTATCAGTTTAAGTTAGACTGTTGCCAAACCAGGCACGGATGGCCAGTCCCACCCGAGAGAGAGAGAGAGAGAGAGAGAGAGAGAGAGAGAGAGAGAGAGAGAGAGAGTCCAGGTATCAGCTCAAGCTAGACAGTTACTAAACCCGCCATGGCCAGGTCGTGAGTTCACACACACTTGCGCACAAAGGGTCAACCCCACTGCAATTACTACGAGCCAGCTTGTTCACTCGAAAACACTTTCACTCTCTCCCTGCTGCACTTTTCTTTCGTCACTCTGGTACAGCAGGTAAGCATCTAGGTCCCCCCACCCACCTCCACCACCACACTCCTCCCACCTCTTCTCCTCCTCCTCCTCCTCCTCCTCCTCCCCTCCCCCTTCCCCAACACCTGACACACGGCCATCCAGTTCAACAAGTCTCGTGCAAGACATCACCTTTTCAACTTATTTGGCTGCCCTGATTGCATTTACGTCACAGTTTATCAGCTTTTGGTCTTCTGGTCATAATTTTCATTTCCATGATGGTTCTTTAGTCTCATTTTGTATATGGCCGGTAAAGAGTCATTTGAGAGAATTCCTTAAAAAGATTCGAATGGGCGAAAAGTATTCGCGTGTAACCTAACTGTTTCGTTAAACATTTTAAAAAACAAGGCGAATATATCCTCTCTTCTCTTCTGTCGAAGGCCTCGTTACGTAACGAGACATTGGTAAATTTACTTGAATGGCTTGTGATTGTGTGACAGTTATAATATCAGTAGCGAATAAATAGCCCTACGCTACATTGATCAGCTTCGTGATGTGTAATTTTACACCATCATTGGGGAAACATGACATTGATGAAAGCCTTTTTTTTTTTGTGTGTGTGTTTCGGGTTCGGGAGCAAGTCTCTGATATGGTCATGGATCAAGGACTGCCAGGGAGAGAAATATCATGTGCTGTGGGATGCGAGCTACGTCTGTTATCGCTTGCGGTAAATTTCGCAAGAGATTTGAAGGTTATCACGAAGTGAATCGAACACTAATCCGTTAGGTCAGAGCCATCAGCCTAATGGTCGCTGCAAAGGCTTCCAGACTAACGTCAGAGATTTTTTCATTCCTTCCCAGAGTGCCGTTTACCAACACGTTCACACTATACGACATAATCCTTTGGGAGGGGGCCGTGCATAGCCAATATTAGATATCGATGACACCCGTGTTGAGTGTCTATACCTGTTGTGAAAGCGTTCCTTCGGTAGAATTTCCCATTTCAGACCCATACGCTCCCTTCCTAGAAGTGAACCAGTTCACGTTTGACACGACGAAAAAAAGAGAGAAAAACCCTCTCCCTCTCACGAATACTTTCCGTTTGTCCTGGTCACACACCCACCCGATACTTTCAAAGTTTTGGAGACGTGAGTGAGTCATCGGAGTCGAGTTTTGCGTGAAAGTAACAGACTGGGAGAGGCGAATCGACGAAGTGAAAAATATTCGACACCGTTCTTGCTCTGATGCTAATTTCAAATCGTTGGCATCTGACAACACACCCGTCGGATTTCTGCGTTTGCTTTGTGCTTGTACTTATTAAGTTAGTGCTTTAGTAGCGGTAGAGGGATAGATTAATGTACAAACTGCCTAAAAGAGTATTGAAATTTTGTTCGTCTTGCGTTTGTTAGCACATATTTTGTTGCCACATTAAGCTCATATGTTATGAAAACGCGAGGGTCAATAAATTCATGAAGCCTATAAGACTTTGTGGTATTTCTTGCAGTATTTAGCTGTTTGAAAACTAGACAACAACAACATAAATACTGTCACCTTCCTTCAATACATACAGCAGAGTAAGGCCACGTTGTAAAATATGACACCTGAGATTTCAGGGTTGTGTAATCAAGAGATAACTGAAAACCTTGGCTAAGTGTTTCACTTTCCATTGCTGCATGTCTTCTGATCTTACCACAAACATTCGGTGAATACAGAATCCCACGTTGCATTCTCATTACTTCTGCCCCCAGGCTGCCTACACTGTGTTGAGAGTTTGGTGCACGCCTGAATACGAAATATTAGGTCGTTCCTACACCAGATACGGATGACCGTTTTAATTAGCATGAGACCCTGAACACACCCAAGAGGTGTCAAATTCCGCGAGCGGAACAGTGTTTGGCCATTCACTAAGGGAGTGGAGATCTCTCAGATTTGCAATTCACTTGCAATTTCTGTCTTCATATTTTTGTTTCCCACTGTGATGAAAACGATCTTGCAATTAAGCTCTGATCTGTTAATCAGACTAGTTGTATGCTTAAATGAGGTGTATTTTCATTGATTCAATACAGTTGTCTGAGCTAAATCTGGTGCTGAATCTGGCACTTATCTGTCAAGTACAGTACGATACTGCTCGGTAATAGTCAAGTTTCCCCCGTTTTAACTGTAATTTGACACAAACACAGTTATGTGTCTTCATTGTTTGTTTTTTGTTTGTATATCCGCGCACAAACAAACGCCCGCCTGTCTCAAGGGGAAAAGGACAAATTGCTGAAACAAAACAAAAGTGTGTAGGCCTATATGTCTTTTTTTAATGAGAATACAATCATTTTGCAACTCCTGAACCGAACTTACATGTTTCTCCATACATCATCGTTTTGCATAACACGTCCGGGTTTATTGTGTGTGTATGTGTATATGCGTGTGTTTTTGATGATGCAATGCTCAGTGACGTATTAAATTTAAAGAGTACGTGACAGTATTTGCCGACGTGATTCCGTAATGACAGTATGAACTTGAGCATGAGGTGGTAAGGTGACATTATCCAGTCTCCGAAGAAACGGTTCTACCTGTTGTTTTTTGTATAAGAAAAAGTATAACGTCTGTCCAAAGAACGGTATAGTGTTAAAATATATTTATGTCAGTTGAGAGAGCGGAACCGACGGAAATGTGGCGCGCTTGGATTTTTTACTGCAATTCATTGGTGACGAAACCGTCGTAATTCACTTGTTGGTAAAATTCAGGGAGACTGACTTGGGTAGACAGTTTCTCTTAACACTGACACAGGTGCCGGTTTTCCAGTTTGTGGTTTAGCACGGGGACAATGAATGTCATTTGTGAGCGTGTGATATATATATACTATATTCATAGTCTCTCTCTCCCTCTCTCTCTCTCTAACCATTTTGTCGTATGTCTGAATTATTTCTCATCATTTGAGCTATAATCATTTCCAGATTTGCTTCTCAGATAATCATATCAAGAGCTTAATCCTTTTTTTTTATTTGCATTCATCATCTGCACTTCCCCCCATAAAAGAGAGTTGGCTTTACTCTGTCTTTATAAAGTCCATACACACATACACACACACACACATCGGTCTAGGAATATTGTCAAGTGTCCGGGCGAAGGTTAAACCGTTAACGCTCTAAGTTGTCTGACGAGGAAATGAACTTTCTCTCCCGAAATCCTTCAGATTCGCTGGATATAACGGTGGAAGGATTCAGGAGAGGTTTTTTCCCTGCGACAGGTGACTTTTTTTCTTTTTTTTTTTTCGTCAAAAGTTGCCCCGGCTGGTTTGGACACTCTCGCGTCGTGTCTCCAAGGAAAGGAGTGTGGTTTACTAGTCTCACTCAGCCTATTGAACGGAATCTATATTCACCCTTCTGTGAAACTTTATCTCCGAACCCCGTCGTGTAATTAATGTAGATGGATAAAGAATGTGAATTTTTATCTAGATATATAAATTCTCTAAATATATATTTCCCCTGTTCTTTTTAATATCATGAATTACTCATACAAAATGCAGTGGATTAATTTGATTGAAATTTTTAAAGTATCTCCCACATACTACCAAGTTTTAATCTTAATTTGGACTTGAGAAAAATGTCGAATGTTCTTTATATGTTCTGAGGATATATAGGATATTATATATATATATATATATATATATATATATATATATATATATATATATATATATATATATATATATATATATATTTAGTGCGCAGTTTATTAATGTATATTTTTTCCAGTACTACTGACCCTAAATCAGTTAATGATAACTTGTCATGGTGACCTTATGCTTTCTGACGAATCTTGATCAGTTATCAACTGAATCTGGGTAGTAAAATTTGCATAAAATGTCATCGAAAAACAAATGACTGTCGCACTTTGTCTCCCTTTATTTTGGAAAATGTTACCCCTAAGAATACTACCATTTACAATCCTTTGTTATACTCTTTATGATGTCTTATCTGAGCTTCAGTTTCTGAAAATCAGTTACGAACGCTATTTTCGAATCTTGCCTCATTGGAGGAATTTTCAGTTCGCTTTTTGAGACCAGACTTTCCATAGGCGGTCAACTGCGATTAGGCCTACTTAGTATGCTGATGTTGTCCGCTGGTGTTGTTCTTGACACAGCAAATTGGCGTGGGAGCGCGGGCGTCAGAATGCACTCGTGCACACATGCACATTGCTTCCAAGCATAATCATGCGTCCTTCGGAAGTGAAACTCGATGATTCTTTTGAGTTCTTGCCCTGCATGTTAGACCATACATAAGTGGTTTGTCTTTTGTAATGCGGGATGAATAATGCCTCCTTCTCTTGATGATATTTGCTTTTGAACTGTTGCTGTTAAACTTTTCATAATGAGACACCTTGAAAAGAACAACAAACCTGTAAGAAATAAGAGAGGGTAAAACGATATCTCTAATGAAAATAAAAAATGGGTCGGGGGGAACGACTTCACCAAACTTTTTGACGTATCGGTAACTCTATTCACTCTCAGATTTAGGTTTCTCATGATTCCCACTGAACTCCTCGCTTCCATAATCGCAGAAACACTTTCCATGCCTTTTTTTTTTTTATGGCGCCCTTGGTAAGCAGAACGAAATCACGGGAAAAATTACTTTTCCTTCACATGCTATTACTGACATTTCTCTGGCAGTCGGCGACTAAATTTCTCTGCGGTGTGAGTTTTCCTGGATTTTTATTTTTTTTTCTGTAAGATTTTCATTTACCTCATTCTTTTCCCCCCAAACTCTTTATGTGTGTGGTTTCCTTAAGCAACAGCTATATAATTTCCTGACGGTTTTTCGTTGTTTTTGAACAGTTTATATTCGACAAGGCTTCGTAGACTCATATCTCCCTGGCCGCTGCCTTTGTGATTAAAATGGCTTTGGCATCACTCTCATGTTTCATTTAGACTCATGGCAGTTGAATCTCCCTACAGTTAACAGAATAGATAGATAGATAGATAGATAGATAGATAGATAGATAGACAGATAGACAGGAATGAAGCTTAGATAAGCGTGAACTGTAAAACAGACCTGAAATCACTTTCTCTTTAGATGAACTCACTCAGAATTTTACTGCCGTGTGCATCAGCGCCTTCATTCACCTTGGAGATATTACTCTGTATTACAGTATCAGCCTATCCTTTATTTGCCCTTTTATAAGACTGAAAGAGCCTTTGTATAAGAGGTGATTTATGTGAATGAAAAGGTAACTACAAGAGATGGTACTAACTGCATTATCATTGGTTACATTGTCGTGAAATCGTTTTGAATTCCTTTTGCTGCGATTGAGTTTTCGAAAATGAGCTTCAGTCTCTGTCAAGATCTCTGGAGGAAGAGCTGTTCTGCTTAGGTTATATTGGAAGACAGACAGAGAGAGAGAGAGAGAGAGAGAGAGAGAGAGAGAGAGAGAGAGAGAGAGAGAGAGAGAACCAAGCCCATAAGCGAAAGTGTACGTGCCGAGTGCGCACCAATCACGCCGCCAATCAGGTCCAGGTCAAGGTAGCTTACTATAACTCCCCATTTACCTGCCTTACTCCTCCCTCGTCCCTACCATTAGGCTGGCCAAGGCAGGACGCCCTCACTCCTCACTCCACTTCTTCTTCTTCTCCTTCTTCTTCTTTAAGAACATATATTCCTTTGAGAAGTCAGTGCAATGCTTGGCGGAGAACATTCAGTTAAATGCTTGAAAGAGGCGCCAGAACAGATGAGACTGCGAGAGTATAGACGGTTAGGTCGTATTCAAAATCTTTCTCAGCATTAGTACTATATTGCTCAAGTCTCACTTTTTTATTCTTTTTTAATAGTTCGATATGGTCACGGTCTCTGATTCAACTTTTAATCTCTCTCTCTCTCTCTCTCTCTCTCTCTCTCTGTGTGTGTGTGTCTCGTTCTGCTTCGTGACTGCGCAGTTATCTGACACTTACTAAAGGTTATCCGTGCAAAACACAATTACTTTCAAGAAATGGAAACAATAATATTGTTCGATTTTATTCGAATATTTCGAACTCGAACCTCGCGTGTTGGACATCTAAATGAAAGTGACTGAAAAACTTTTGATTAAGCGAGTTTATTTTGAAAGTGCGGTTAATGGACTAGACCTACAACAACTTAACTGTTTGCCTGTACACATTATTCAGGTTTAAATGGACAGTCGGTGCCTAATCCCTTATGAGGACCCTGTGGCTAAGAGAGAGAGAGAGAGAGAGAGAGAGAGAGAGAGAGAGAGAGAGAGAGAGAGAGAGAGACTACTAATAACAAAATTCTACAGAATTCCAATTCACAAAACCATGAACCGAAGGTCAGTCTTTTTGGTCTACGGAAAAAATCTAAATGGCAACTCATAGATAAATAGGCCTATATATAACATATAGATTCATAGGGGATCTCTGAAAGGAACCTCATAAAACAGCCACCGAAAGATGATAAAAGCGTGACAGAAATCATCTGGAGCGCCGAATTGGAAAGTGGGTTGAATTATTTTTGCCAGGCCAGTCATAACCGAGGTTATTTTTTTGCTCTGCTTGCATCGTGCTGCTTCATTGGTTAAAGTGTTAAAAAATGAGACAAATCGTTGCGTCTTGCAGCTCACCTTCTTGATACAAAGAAAGGCGTTTCTCAAAGGGCCCGTGAGAGCTTTTTAATAGTACTATATTAAGGAAAAGCGGTCTTTTTGCTAACACGATCCGTTAGATCTATAAATCTAAACCTTCTCCTTCCTTCCTTCCATGAGGCGAGATGTTTTTAGTCGTATTATACTTAGAAAAATGTGGTCCTTTACTAACAAGATCCGTAACATTTGCAAGTCTAGGCTAACCTTCTCCTTTCCTTCAACCAAGAGGAATCTGGGTCTACAGCTTGTGCTTTATTGCAAATGCTAGCGTCCTTGTTTCTCATTTTTCTCTTTTATTAGCGATTCCAGTGGCCCTAGTCGCTTACTACTTTGTCCTCGTCTATATCTAAGGTATTCCTTGCCCATTTTTGCTTGTAAATCCTTGAAGATTGACGAGACATTTGGCCCAGAGTGTACTTCAGTGTGATTCTTCGAATTGACTTGCTGGAGAGTTGCAATTGGTGCGCTGTATTTTATTTTTCCAGATTTTTAGTTCCTGAGCATTCTATTCTTTATGGTATGATTTAGTGGGTCAGCTTGTTGCTAACAGCTGTTAGTAGTTAATAATTCAAACTAACATCCCTTTGTGGCTTATATCATTGCCATAGCATTAAAAATGTCCGCTCAGCTCTCTCTTTCTCAAGTACCTCTTGTCTGAAAGGCAAGATTTCCTGCGAATGCTTCCTTCTGATGTGGGTGATGCTTCAAAGAATCTCATTTCATTTACTGTCGTTATTTCGAGAGGATGTAACAGTCTTAGTTGAAGATTCTCTAAACTAAATTGAGTGCTTTTGTTCTTCTCCTCTGCAGAACAATTTCAGACTTTTTATACATCTGGTCTGTATCTGTTGTTGTTGGTGCCACTACAGATTCTTTTCCCATCTCAGCTGTTGTTCTTCACTCTCCTGTTTTCTCATATCTCTCTCAATATATTCTTCCATTAAATAAAATTTTTCGGTTTCTGCACGACAGACTCTAGCCTCTGTCAATATATTTGACGTCCAAATTACTTCATACTCATATACTTTTATGGAAATTAAGAGCCTCAGCTTAGTGTTGCAAAAACTCACACACCTCAGAGAGAGCATGTTGCAAAACTGTTCTTCTTTTGGAGAACCTTCGGCAGTCTGCACGTCTTGGGAATTAACTGTGGCTCCTTGCAGCATTCTTTTGGCCAGAACTGATTGATGGTCTCTTTGTTCTGGCGCAGAGCAACTGCCCTTCTTTTGTCTCAGTTTCCAGCCGTCGTTGAAGAACAGAGTTGCTTGGCGAGCTCTTGAAGAGTTCGGAATACTGCGGTGTCAGTGCCTGGCCAGTACATCTCTCTCTCCTATATATGTATATATGTAAGTGTACAAGTGTACACACACACACACACACACACACACATATATATATATAATATATACATACATACATACCATTAGACCAGTCCCTTCAGAAGCAATGGCTCCAGTTGTCAATCTTTCAACTTCAGTAAGACTTTTCTTATGCGTTGGGGAATGAGATCGCTAGCTTCCCCCTCCTCTCCCCTCCCCCCCACATGCAACCAACAGCAGTCGGCTAACTCCCAGGTACATAATTCGCCATACAGGGCAACTGGACACCTTGGTGAGAGAAACAGCACTGATCACCCCTAGTCTCTCAGGAAAAGGAGATTGTATCCCCATTCTCCAATGTTCTTGTGCTGTCAAGCTGTGGAATTCTCTCTTCTCTCCCGTCGTCCGTGTTCCCCGACTCGTTACTTTTGCCCCACCGCTTCATTTCCACATCCGTCTTCTCCCGTGGGCCTAGTTTAGCTGAAGTAGGCTTTTAATGAAAACGACAGTGACTGCTGTCCTGTTTCCCTGAAGCCACCCTCTTGCAAGACGGCCTACGATTTGTTTCGTTACTGGATGATACATTTCATTATTATTATTATTATTATTATTATTATTATTATTATTATTATTATTATTATTAAAGAAAAGAAAAACTTTCAGGAATCGATAATTAAAACTTGACATTAATATTTCTAGATTGTTTTTCACTTGTCAGTAAAATGGACAATGTATATGTACTGTACAAGTACATTCAAGTAGCCATATATATATATATATATATATATATATATATATATATATATATATATATATATATATATATATATATATATATATATATATATATATATGTTATATGATATACAGCCTAAACACTAAACCTCTATAAGAAAAACTAAACACTTCAGCTCTTTCACAATGAATAAAGTTTGCAAAACAGAATGAAGTTCTGACACTGAGAGAGAGAGAGAGAGAGAGAGAGAGAGAGAGAGAGAGAGAGAGAGAGAGAGAGAGAGAGAGAGAGAGAGAGAGAGAGAGAGAGAGAGTGGCCCAAAAAGCGAAAATATGACTTGCATATCATAAGAAACCGCAAAGTTGACCAGTAGGCGACGTTACCGATGTAAAATATGGCTATTTTCTACTACGAATCTCATTCAGAAAATCCAATCAGTAAAGAGAATGTGTACCAATAGCGAGAGAAATAGACCATGAATGGAGGTAGGAGTGACAGTTGTCTCTCTCTCTCTCTCTCTCTTGTCTGTCTCTCTCTCTCTCTATGTATGTATATATATAGAATATATATGTATATACATAAATTATATATTTATAAATATACAGTAGATATATATATACATATATATATGTGTGTATATTCATATATACATATATAATATATATATACATATATATATATATATATATATATATATATATATATATATATATATATATATATATATATATATATATATCACACACTCGTGGTCAAATATCTCTTTGAGGTTGCAAGAGTAATGGACCGACAGTTATTGTGTGCGTGTGTGTGTGTGTGTGTGTGTGTGTGTGTGTGTGTGCGTGTGTGGAAACTGAGCTAAATCGAGGACGCATGTAAAGCAATCCCTCTCAAAAAAAAAAAAACGAGAATAATTCTTCTTACTTCATCCTCATGCAAAAAAAAAAAAACTTCCCCCATCCAGCCACGCCCACTGTCATAATTTATATACTCTTATTGTGCCATTCTTAGGGGGAAAAGGGCGAGTTTATACAGAGAGAGAGAGAGAGAGAGAGAGAGAGAGAGAGAGAGAGAGAGAGAGAGAGAGAAAGGCGGGGGCGGGTTTGAAGCGAGAGAATGTTGGCTTACGAAAATGAATTATCATGCGTTGAAATATTTGTCCAAATCGTAGATGAGATTTTTAGACATTTGTCACCTTAATAATCTTGAAATCATTGTCTAAGGAACGTTTTCAGTAAATTGTGTCTGATTTACCAATGATACATCACGCACAGAACGGTACTTTTACTTCTGTGCTTCCAGAATCAAACGTGGAATTTTATTTTTTTAGGCGAATATGCATGCAAGTATTCAAAGAATTGAAAAAGTAACTAAATGTTATAGCGGGAATATCAACGCAAAAACTTCTCGGATAATGGTATCAACTGTATGAGAAGCCTGATAAGTCATTAACATCTCGAAATCAAGATTTTTGTCGTTACTTCGTTCACAAAGATGATATTCAGAAACTGGTTGGTCTCATGTGATTTATTGAAAATGTAAAACTTATGATCAGTAAATTTGCCCTTTTTTTGTAACTGATGCAGTGAGGAGGATTATGCAAGGAAATTATTATGATTTTGTAATTAAATCTTTAGTCCAGGACCACTCGTTTTGGGACGCCAGTATATCTCTCTTCCTCCACTGGGCTAGGAAACAAAAGAATTGCCATCTAAGCTCATGCTCATAAAGCTCTTCATAAGTTATGACAAATGGTATCATCAGCTTGATGGCAATTTATCTGAAGGTCGAGAAATAATGAAACATTGCATTTTCCAAGAGATGATTTCTAGTAACATTTTATTCGACGTATATATTTGATCTCAGGTGAAGCAAAGACCAGTTTCCAAAGTTTTTTCTTATATCAGAAATTTATATTTAAGTTTGCAATGAAGAGGCGTCTTTCTCTCTTTTATGTTTCCATAATGTACTCTACTTATCATTAATATGATAATACTGGGAATAGGTTGCCAAATAGAAAGTATTCAAAGTCTCAGGATGAGGAAAAAAGAGCTGACAGGTAAAGTTACCGAAGATAATAGCTCAAACTCAGTTTTGGCAGACAGTTACAGAAACCACGAACATTGTATCCAGCACATAATAGCTTGTTTAAGGCAACAAAATTACTCACCCCTTTCATGGTCGAGAGGGCACTCAACACACCAACGATGAGTTTCCAACTAAACGCGGCGCGTTCAGAGTCAGACTTTATATACTCTCATTTTCGTACGAGAGAGCGTGAGGTGCCAGTTTCTCTTTTTTTTCGCCAGACATTTTTCCACCGTACCGTCATATTACCAAAACGACCTAGACGATTGACATCGAGGAAATCTTGTTCGATAATCGATACCCTCGTGTATTCTACGATGATTCTCGGAAATCTTGAAATGTCTGCGAGCTCCGCCTGAATTATGTATGGTCAGCGAGTTGAAGAAGAAAGGTTACATAATCACAAACATGGTATATCTTTTTAAGTACATAACCTTGAATGTAAATCGACCCTCTGAACGCAATTATCCATACATATATATATATGGAGCTGGCAAAGGCATACCTGTAGATCATGTGGCCCCACCTATGTTCCCCCAAAAAAGGGACCGATGCAAAGTAACCATCGCATAAGCAACGGCGCGCGCGCGCAAACCCGAAACAAAAAATGACTGATCCAAGATGGAATGCGACGCCGAATACTAAGATAACGAACCTCTCAAAAACTCGCCGCTTAAGCACAATCTTTGCAAAAGATGAAGAAGAATGAAGCTGGTGTTTTGGGATGCCTAAAGCCGGGATATCCGAGTCGAAAAAGTAAATAAATAAATGAATAAAAAGTAGACAGGTTTGGCAAGAATCCCGGCCAGTTACAGCGCAGGATTTGCGCTCTTTTGCATGCAGCCGCATCCTCTAAATTTTCAAGCAAAGATGAGCCTCTTCCATGATAATTTGCCCGTGATTCCTACTGGATGAATGAAGAATCGAAAGATCTGAAATCTGATTTTCATTCGACAGTTTTCCGAAGGCTTCCGGAGGGAAGTGCCAATGCCAAAATGGTCACTCGCGGACGAAGAATACTGAATGGAATTGCTTGGAATAACTTTCATCAGATAAGCGGAACCTCCAGAGGCGAGTAGCCTTCACTGGAAGTTCTACAAAATCGTTTTCGATCCCATACAAATCGATTCGCGTCTTGCTTCTGAACATCTAACCAAAAACGGACGGAGTGATAGTAAACCGGCTCTGAAGGTATTGACAGGTTTCAAAAGATGGTAAAAATGAGCGCCATATATCTAGGAATGATTCAGACAACGCACATGATTTCCGAGAAAAAAAGACTCGACCTGATTGAAATCCTTCTCAAGCACTCGGGCCAATGAGGTCATATTCTCTAAAAGGTGGGGCGGGGGGGAGATGTATACGCTTATAGAATAACAGCTACGGGAAAAACTGGTTGGTATTTGGTTTGCACAGGAGAAGACAGGTTGGCGGAGACGCTAAGAGAAGAAGAAGAAGAAGAAGAACTCACAGGAAAAAGAGAATGGGGGAGAGACACAATGCGAGTGTTGTAATGGTGTATGTGTTCTCTCTCTCTCTCTCTCTCTCTCTCTCTCTCTCTCTCTCTCTTCTTGAAGCACTCCGAGATTGGGATTAACATCCTGGTGATTAGTAGACTTCTGAATGCGGGAGTCAAGAGGAGACCTCAACGCTGTAACAAGTAGCAATCATATCCTTTTTCGTAAGTTATGATAAATAGAATCTTTATCGGCTACACAATGCATTGTTTTGAGTAATGCCACTTGGTCTCGTTGCAGAGAGAGAGAGAGAGAGAGAGAGAGAGAGAGAGAGAGAGAGAGAGAGAGAGAATATGCTTAATGGATATTTTTGGTAATGTCACTGCTATAAGGAACCAGTTACCTTGTAGAGAGAGAAAGAGAAATTATACATTAAAATAACATTAAAATATTCTGAGTAATGTTAGTGCTGATAGCGGCGGCATTTTCTCATAGAGAGAGAGAGAGAGAGAGAGAGAGAGAGAGAGAGAGAGATTATATATCACAACATATATCCACCATCCTTCAGAGTTTCGCGCAAACATTATTATATTTCATTTTAGCATAAATCATTCTGTTATCTACAATTTTCCCGTCATTGCCTCGACGATAACCCGGAGATCCCCTCCTCCCCCCCCCGTTCCCTCACGTTCTCTCACCCCCTCCTCCCCACCTCTTGATGTTGCTTTTGCCTTTCCCTTCCCACCACCTCCTCACCCGAGCGAGGGAGTCCCTCCCCCGCTCCCGTCCGCCACCCAAACCCTCCGTTCCACTTTCCCTGTCTCTACACCGTTATAAAACTAGTTTTTTTGTTCTCTCTCTCTCTCTCTCTCTCTCTCTCTCTCTCTCTCTCTTTCCTTCCCTTCCTTCCTTCTGTTCCCGTCCTCTCTCAGACAGGGCAGCCTGTCGTGTTTCTGCCAAACACTCGTGCACGATCCCAGAGGCGAGGGCCAAAATCATACGCACATGATTGTTAGCAAGAATTCTCGCGGACGAAAGGTTTACACGCGCGCATACGCACACAAACACACACACACACACACACACACACACACACACACACACACATATATATATATATATATATATATATATATATATATATATATATATATATAATATATTATATATATAATGATTATTCTTTAGATCAAAATAACGCGAAATATTATTTTTAAGTTCCTTGCTATTAGCAGTTCTCGCTGACGAAGGTTTAGACGCACGCATACGCACACACACACAACACGCACGCACACACACACGCACACACACACACACATATATATACATATAATTATTTTTTAGATCAAAATACCGCAAAATATTATTTTCTAAGTTCCTTTTTATTAGCAGTTTTTAATGACATGTAATAATAACGACAATATTCTTCAACAACTGCATGAATTTTTATCATTTGCACAGCTCTGTTATAACGTTGTACGTTTACGTAAGCGTTAAATGAAATGCAGAATTGGAAACCTTGAGAGAAACATGAAGAATTTTCTGTAAATATCGCATATAATCCAAGACCAGTAATGTTCGTGACACGTCTCACTTTGCAATATATATTTTTGACACTGAAAATTTCTCATCGATTTTAGTGTTTCTACCGACTTTTCCCCGAAATATTCTTTCAGTTGTGAGACGCCAAAGTGTGTAAACTGCTCACAAAATCTCGCAACACTGACAAGATTCGCTCTCGTAAAAGTACTCTCAAGTAATAATTGACCCATTGTGGGTGGTCAATAATTATTGACCCATTGTAGGTGGTCAATAATTGACCCATTGTGGATGGAGAGAGTGCAGAAAATATTCTGCACTCCCGTGCGATAAATCTGGGAGTGAAGATTCTCTTAGATTCTTGATGATACATTATTTTTACTTTATTTTTTAAATGCCTTTTTTCTGCATTATTTTCCAATGGTTTTTCTCTGTTAGACTTTAAATGTTTTTTCTCTTATCTTTTAAATGTTTTTCTCTTTATTTTAAATATTTTTTCTCTTATCTTTTAAATGTTTTTCTCTGTTAGATTTTAAATGTTTTTTTTTCTGTTATCTTTTAAATTTTTTTTCTCTCATATCTTTTAAATGTTTTTTCTGTGTTGTCTTTTAAATGTTTTTCTCTATATTTTTAAATGTTTTTTCTCTGTTAGCTTTTATATGTTTTTATCTTATCTTTTAAATGTTTTTTGTTATCTGTTAAATGTTTTTCTCTGTTATCTGTTAAATGTTTTTCTCTTTTTAAAATGTTTTTCTCTGTCATCTGTTAAATGTTTTTCTCTTTTTAAAATATTTTTTCTCTGTCATCTGTTAAATGTTTTTCTCTTTTAAAATATTTTTTCTGTTATCTGTTGAATGTTTTTTCTCTTATCTGTTAAATATTTTTTCTCTGTTATCTGTTAAATGTTTTTCTCTCAATTTTTAAAATGTTTTTCTATCTCCTGTGTCCTTAAGAAATGTTTGCCGTGTGACATTAAAATGTTTAAAGTTGCATCTGATGATCTGATGTTTTATCCAGATGTTTTCTTACCAGCTCCTCAGTATTCCCCCATTATTATTATTATTATTATTATTATTATTATTATTATTATTATTATTATTATTATTATTATTATTATTATTATTATTATTATTATTATTATCTAGTAGTTCTTTAACTACTGCCTATCAAGTTCCACTCTTGTGCCTCTCCTCATGGGACCTCACATACGAGGTCAGTAAAGTGATCTGACCTGTCTTATCTTGACAATATTCATGGCATGGTATTTTAGCTCTTACCATTAAAAAACCATACCAGATTTCACGACCATTGCAGATGTGCTTCTCCTGAAGGACATTTGAAAAAGGGTAGTAACCATTAAAATGCCCTTCGGACTTATTAAATGACAGGTTGTAGCGTCAACTGATAACCCTCTTCAGATCTGATAAAGGGAACAATGAACTGAGACTCTAAGGTCAATCTGAAGATAGTTTATCAGCGAAGCCATCAAGTTCATTCTTTAGATTTGGATGGATTTTCATCCTTTTGTGCTAAATATGGAAATTTCGTGGAAACGGCTCAGATGCGTTCAAAAGTTTAACAAATTGCTTAAATTTGCACGTGATGTTTGAAGGTACTTTCAATAGCATTACAGATTAGTAAAACTTGTCCGGAAATACAGAAATGACTATTTATCTTTTGAATTGCTGATTTCAACTTTTGAATCCTTTATCTTTTGCAAGATTGCTGATTTCAAGTTTTGAATCCTCTGGTCTTCTGTATAGTTGCATAGGTGGTGAGTAAATCATTCTGTCACTAAGTCATTCTATATGTTATTGAAGGCACCGCGAAATACTGGGCTTTGGCTAATTACCATAACATATTTTTATGTTGTCAGCGAAACACGGGTCAAATCCGCTAACTTGTCAGAGGGCTTTGCTGACATTTGTTTGAGCGCTGACCTTATCGAGTCGGTGGGCTATGTCATGAACGGGGGTTCCCGGAGAAGAAAGAAAGATGGAATCTGTTTCCTATTAAAGAATCGCTTTTTGCAGTCATCAGATAACCTTTCAGTGAGACATCGAAGACACGCCAAGCTCGTTACATAGCCTGGTGTCCTGTTCTGTGCTTTTGATGTCGAGGAAAAAGTTTGACATCAGGCAGAAAGTTTTCTCATGCTGGTAACTGCATACTGATACTGTATCTTCGTGTAGACAAGCGCATGTTAAAGAATGTATTACTTTTGCTCTCATAGCCATCCATCTGCCATAATTCTTTCTTTAAGGATATGAAACTATATAGTACGAACACTTTGATGGGTAATTACAATCGGTTGGTGTTTGACGTTAACGACCATTGGGATTTTGCGTCAACATCCTATGCTAAAATAAATTAGGGAAGAATAGGCAATTTGGAATTTAATACCTTTATATATAATTTAGTTCTCGTAGTTCATGCAGCTTGATGTTATTCTTTGTAGAAGGGTGCGGCCCGTGGGTTTGCTTCTAAAAGTAAGATCTCTGGGAAACTTTTTATTTTTGTTTTTTTATTTTTTTTTTTTGTCCCCTTATTTTGACCTTGCGTATTTCCGCAAAAGAAATTTAGACTCCACCGCACTGCGTAGTTCATGTCCCTTACCATGGTTATGTGTCCTATCTTAGTAAAAAAATGATAAAACTTAGCCTTACTGGTCATAGTTATCGTATAATCTAAAAATTTTCTCATTAGTATAGTAGTATATGAAAACAGTTTGTTTGTGCCTTGGTACCTGACGTCCAAATGGCATTGATCTGAAACCATATGACCCAGATTGCTAAGAACTGTTTTTTCTTTTTTTCACATATGGATTTTTATAGTCGCTTTTTAAAATGATCCTATTCTGCGCTAAAAGAGATAGCTGGTTAACAAAGGGAAAGCATCATCAGGACAAACAGAAATAAAGTTTAAGTCATCCCATATGAATAAAACGCCATTGCTATCAAAAGTACCCGAATTACGTAACTCGTACTATAGATTGCTGTGTAATTCCACTGAAATCAAATGCCCTTCAAAGATTACCATTATTGTGAATGAATAATAAAATATACAAATGATGGGTTGACAGCGTTATTATGAATGAAAGCATTGGACTTATCATATAATGGTGAGCGCAAAGTGTGGGATTTTTAAAGTTCTGTCAATTTGTATTTGGATTAACACAAATAAACAAGACTTTGGTACATGTATATATTCATTAACAAAATTAAATCAAGGAAAATAATTTTGTTATCCCACCGAATGACGTACAAAACTCAATGTGTCCAGATACTAACATTATTGACGCATGTGGCAGAAAATGCGTATTTAAGGTGCAAAGAAATGAATCATCTTTTTATTTTTAATTCCTAACAATTTGCACCACTTTTTTCTCTATCTGTTCATGTGATTTTCTTCCTCAGAAAGACATGGGTTTAGGTTTTAAGCTGCAATTGGATGGGTGGGTCAGCGTTCGGTGTCCAAGAAGGGTTTCAGGGATTGTTCGTGTTTTTTTTTTTTTTTTATCTTTTTCGCTTTGCCTTGAAAAATAGGCGGCGCCTTTTGTTCGTAGCCAACTTCCGGTAGTTAATGGAAGGGTTTTATTTATATACATATATATATATATATATATATATATATATATATATATATATATATATATATATATATATATATATATATATACATATACATATACATATACATATACACACACATATATACATATCATATCTCCCAATTGAGGTCTGTTCACGTCTCCGTTATTAAGTTCCGAAAGGCAAGAACTTTCCACCAAGCCCCATTCATTTGATGAAAAAAAAAATCAGATTGAAATCTTACCAAATTGTAATGCTGCCTGACCCTAGTTTTTACTTTGTGACCTTCGATAGTGAATAACTGTCACCGAAGCGCGCTGACCTGTCACAAAATCGATTGTCACATTTAGAAAGAACGTTCTTTATATTTATTTTATTTTATATTTAACCATATGGAGCCTTACCGAACTTTAGAAAAGGAACTGCGGTAGTTACCAAGCACGGTCTAACCTCACATACTTGAAGAGTACAAAAAAAGGAAGAAGAAGAATAGGGTTGGCTTTCTACCAAGCATGGTCTAACCTCACATACTTGAAGAGTACAAAAAAAAGGAAGAAGAAGAATAGGGTTGGCTTTCTACCAAGCATGGTCTAACCTCACATACTTGAAGAGTAAAAAAAAAAGGGGGGTAGGCTGTTGGGTCAGCCTAATAGATTGATTTTCTAAAGCCCGAGAGATCTTGGTGAGCAAATATCTCATAAGAAATCTCATAAGACAACCTTGATGTAACACTAGTCATTTCAAAGCGAAGTAACTATAGTCAGAGTACTCGCGATTAGAAAGTTATTACCAAAAGCAATCAGATAAAAGACCAATCATGATGCAGTTGGCATTGACAGAAAGGTAAAAAAAGGGAAAAGTGTACGATTACTAATGTTGTTTCAACATAAAAAAAAACCAGTAGCCCATATGCATGGAATTTACCGATAGAACGAAGGTATTTAGTTGTTCTTTAGGGTTTATAATTCGCAAAGTAGGAATCTTGAAGCGTAGCTGTAAATAGGCCTACATTACCCGGATGGGTTGAACAACAGAAAGTGGCGGTAGATTTGAAGAGAGAGCTGTTAACTCTAAGAGAGAGAGAGAGAGAGAGAGAGAGAGAGAGAGAGAGAGAGAGAGAGAGAGAGAGAGAGAGAGAAGGAAAAATCATATATATTGAGAAAAAGGAGCCTAAACCGAAGCGACAGGCTTGGAAAAATGGAGGAACGAAACCGTAGTACTAACGGAGAGAAGCGTTTGACGAAAGGTTAGACGTATACTTCAAAGAGAAAATTGTAACACTCGTTACCAAATACATAACGAGGTGAAATCAAGGTTGAATTCGGACAACATCGAGGAAGAAATCAGGAAAGAGAGAGAGAGAGAGAACCAATGACGATCTGCAATCTGTGCCAAGCGGATCGAAGAGGTCCCCTTTCCCCTGACGGTGCGGCGAGGGTCTTGTAATCCACTTTACCAGGTAACACGCATTCTGTCCTTGTTCCTTAACCCGGGCACTCCCTAGCACGCTCATTTCTTGTGTCGTTCACGCTCCTGCTTCTCCTCCTTCAATTCTTGCTCCTGCTCATGCTCCTGCTCCTGCTCCTGCTCCTGCTCCTGCGCCTGCTAATCCTCCCTTTCTTCTGCGGTCTGGTTTTTACGTCAGGATCCAGTAACCTTTTGCATGTGGGTCTAAACCTTTGCAGATTCTAAGGCAGATGGTGACGAACGATTCCCCGAGCTTTGGCTGGATTGCTCAAGAGGGGGAGGGGTAGGAGGGAGTGGAATCAATGGTATATTTTTGCGTTTGGATTTTAGTCGGCCCTCCTGGTTAAAATTCGTCTTCGTGAGTCATATATAGACCTACAGACCTTGCACAAAATTCTCGAATGTTTCCCAGCTCCAGACCCAAATTCAATACTCACACTCGCTGCTGAAATGTATTGGCACTTGGCATCTTACAAAACGAGGTCTATGGCAAGACGTCAGTGCATTAGAGTGTTATGAAACACTGAGGTCGCCTCATCTGTTGGTCAATATACTCTTAGGAGTGTTGGCCGTGAAAGCTAAGAGCATGAATAATGTGTAGGCTCCGCAACGTTCATTCGCCCGTCGACCGTTTTTTGTATGAGTTTTTTTTTTTTCAGATCACTTCAAGGACCGGTTGTTACAGCTCTTCTCTTTAATATGGAGAACCTGCTGGGTTTTGTGTAAGCAGTCTGTAGCCGGGTAGAAGATGACCTTGTCTTTCAATCTTGTCTCCTTCGTAGCTACAATTTATACGTCTCGCCCTAGACCGTGTCTCATTTGTCTTATAACCTTCGTTATTTCAACATTCATCTACTGATGACGCAGCAGGGATTTCAAAAATAGACTTGACCCAATCTCTAGCACTAGGTGAAAAAAGGTGTATGTCTGTTTGAACGCAATTTCTTGTTCCATTTTTATTGAGGGTTTCCTGTTAAGCTAATGAAGACCTCTGCAGTCGAATGTATATTCCATTTCTTCCTCTTCTTCCCAGTATACTTCACAATCTACTTCATTATCACTGCCTTTTTCTTGTAGGCCTAGGTGATCCCTCCATATATGTCTTCTATTCCTCCCACTGGTGAATCTCAGCTGAGCAGTCTCTTTAAGTTTCTTCAAAATTTCTTTTGGCAATCTTATCGTTCATGTCCCTTTTAAGCCTCCGTTTTATATGTCGTTTCCAGTAGGTTTCCTTATTTGGTGGTCTATTGCCTTTACCCATTATCCTTGAATTGTTTCCTACATTCTATTCTGATGTAAACGCGTCGTACACCTGTTTAAGCTATTAGGCCCCAATATGGCGCTGTAAATGTTCGGTCCGATGTTCCATTTTTGAACGTGTTTTGCGTCACGTCCAATTTCTTCCTCCTGTTTCCCTTTATTCTCCTTCAGGTTACTGTGATGGCGATAAGAGCAGGGACTAGGGCAGTTTGACGTATTTAGAATCTTATTTCTAGAGTCATATATTCTTCTTTCCTTTGTTTGTAGGCTGATAATCATCTTTTACCACAATACTCTGTATTTCATCATTTACTTGTCCTGTATTTTACCTGTTTATCTCCCTGTTTAGCTTCTTATTACAACTGGTTAATTCACTGTCTCACTTACAGTGCAATGCAGATTAAAATTCTGAGATTTTTATTCAGCAAAATTCAGTTGCCCCAGAATGGTTGGTTTTCGAAAGACCAAATAAAAAAAAATAACCTCTTCTCCTCTATTTGTAAAATCAAACGAAGTCCACCCTAATTCATTTTCGTGAGTCTTAAAACACACTCATCGTTCTTTTAGTTACCACAAACCTTTGCATCAAATCATTGTCGTTCTTTTAGGTTTGCCACCCTCGTGCGCTAGGCCGATCACTTCAGAAGTTTCTACCACCCCCAACTTCACTTTACTTCCTATACAGTTCCTTCATCATTTTCCTGCATCAATGCTTTTCCCGCTTTCGAAAACACCTCACTTGCGTCATGTGGTCTTTGAGTCACCTCTTCCCTCGTTCTACCAAATCCCTCCCAGAGACTTTCAGATACCTGTACTAGTGTCCTCATTTCTCCCTTTCTACCTTATACTACATGCAAGCATGCGTGGCTTCTAGAGGCCGATGGAAACAGGCATTTGATGCCCTGAGCTGCCCTTGTAGGGAGGAAGACATAAATGGAGCCGAATCCGAGAGGAATCGACCGATTATTTTAAAAAGTGGGAATTATAGTGCTCAGGGAAAACAAGAGGCTCAATCAATCAGCCTTGGAGACCCTGTAAACATTGTCTTAGGTCTACTGTTGTGTACCAAGCGCGGCGTTCTTTCCCACATATATCTTTTATATCGAAACTCAGTATTGTCTTTAGGAGTTTTGCTCGCCCTCCATAAACTAATATCCAGCCCGTGGTATCTGCAGCGCTCTTACCAAGGTCTAAAGAGCGTTCGGTAGATTCTGATACTCAGCTGACTTTTCCCGTTATCGTCAGGCCTCCTACATTCACCTGAAGTCATATATATAATAAGTAATAATGTTCAGATATGCTTCTTGCGCTATCCTGTGTTACACTTCTCTTCTTGCTGACTAGTATGTACAGACTGTACAGGCTCAACTTCACAGCTTAATGGGAACAATAATGGATCTCTTCGTACTCAAATGTGTGTGTATATAATATATATATATATATATATATATATATATATATATATATATATATATATATATATATATATATATATATATATATATACATACATGTACTGTGTACATATAAGGTTTGTCCGTGTGATATAATCTTATTTGGAAGATGCCTACAAAATCGTTATCATCTTCTTCATTCAAGATAGCTAATCCATTCAAGAACCAGCCCTTTTTTTTATTGGTCATACACAAAATCAAGCAAAGAAACCATCTTTGTCCCAAGGAGAAGAAGAAGTACGAACTGCGCATTGCCAGCGCTTCGTGAAACATTCATCCCACGAGCCACGTAAAATATCCTAAGAAATGGCCGTTCTCTTTGTACCCAACCGAGTTATTTTCCAAGCAGTTTTAAATATGTGACGGGAAGGACACCTACCTCACAAAGGCCGCGTATGCCTTCCCTCCAAAGCTCGCTCTCGAGATTTCTAACTGTTAACCGCGGACAGAGGATCAGGTATTTAAGAGGTGAAGTTTCTCGGAACACGACACAAAAACAGCAACCAGAATACCAGAATGGAGAAAGTTTGCGACAGAAATGCAGGTAAAACAACACTCACAAACAGTCACGAAAAGCAGAACAAATCGTCGATTACACGATAACCTCAATCGGAGCCCAGAGATCCCTTCCGAAGAAACTGCGAAGAAGAAAAAGTAAACATCCGATGTCATTGTCATATAACTCTGCTCACGATCGAAGCAGCTCATTTACCTAAACTAACAGTAACATTTCCTTATTTTTCTCGCTTGTTGCAACAGTAATGGAAAATTTTCAAGCCAGGACAAAGCGGAGAGTTCCAAGGATAACTAGTCAGGCTAACTAGGTCCAGGTAGGGGGGGGAGGGAAATAAAAAAAAAAAAGGTGATACTTCGACACAAAAAGTTACACTTGGGACACACCCTTATGTTCAACGATGCATTTACAGTGGGAGCCATGATAGCTACAGTGTTGTCTAGGATGATATGGTCGTGAAATATCCTTAATTTCTGCTGGAATCAAGTTGCTCACTTTATCTTGTAGACGCTGATAACAAACAAGTGTCTTGACGGAGAGCTTGTGCTCCAGAATAGAATCAGAAGCGAGTCGTCCCTTCTGTTAACATTGGCTATAACTTAATCAGGCGATGTACTTCATTTTAACAACCTTTGTTTTTTGATTCTTGGCCGTGATCGCCAAATGCATTGCCGAATAAACACACCAGATGTATGATAGGTCGTTATACTCGATTCTCATTCAGCAGGAAGATCATCTCTTCGCGAAAATATGGACAGACGATAGATGTCAGAACTCGACATCCTTACAAGGTAGATGGTGAGAGCCGATCGTTTTCTCTTTCCAGTTCCATTTTACTTGTTGTTTGAAGGTATCCTCGACTCTGTTTACGGCAAGTAGTGTGTCATCTTGGCAGCAACATTTGTTCGTCTTACGCCAGTTGGTGGCCACGTGACAAAATTCCCAAATCCTGACTTGTGTCATAGGCTTTTTTTAAAAGTTCTGCACGGTTGGGTTCGAATGTCCTTGCTAGAGGAGACACTTCAGTGCGGTTCCCATTTCTTATTTATTTATTTATTTATTTATTTATTTATTTATTTATTTATTTATTTATTTATTCATTCGTTTATTTATTTATCTATTTATGCATTTTGCTGTCATTTTTATATATCAAGAATTATATACATCCCGTTTTATTAATAGAGATTTGGTCAATTCTGTATTGATATTTATAGCAACGTTTTGTATGTTGTGGTCGACTCCTCTTTTTTAGTACTCCTCCTCCTCCTCCTCCTCCTCCTCCTCCTCCTCCTCCTCCTCCTCCTCCTCCTCCTCCTCTTCTTCTTCTTCTTCTTTTTGTAGATAGACTTTTAGCCAGGGCATTCTATCCTACCGAAGCCTTGCTGATTAAGTTAATGGCACTTTTTACTCGCCCCCACATGATTATGGGCAACATTTCACCTTGCCATCAGTCACCAAGATATGCATAGTCACACGAGGAACCTCTCCTAAACATAAAGACTCCATTTATCCAGCTATCCTTCGGAGGAAAATCAACTCTCCGGAAGGAGGCTCAATTCTGCAACCGAATGATAAACGCCAGTCCTTGTTTCCTTCGATCCTCGAGTTACTGCTGAGTCAAGGATAAGACCCCCATGTCCAGTCCTACGCAAATCCTAAGCTGCTTTTTTTTGTACATTCTTCTTCCTAAATGATAGATCGATGTCTCTAGGTCTAACTGGTTCGAGTTGATTCCACTTTGCTTTATAAAAATGATCCATCGATTCCTAACTTGGGTTCCGCGGAACCACAGGGCTCCAGGTTCTCTCTCCTTCGCTCTGTACAGGCGATTCCAAACCAGGATTCTGCAGACCGTTACCAAGGGTTCCGCAAGGAATCGTGAAATAAATTTGTATGCAGATGTTGGGTTGGTAATGCGAAGTATGTTGTGATGTATTGGTAGACTTAATGTGATTTATAATAAGAAATTAAGAAACTTCTTAGATTATATACATATATATTCAGCTCCAGTAGATCAGCAGATCAGATTCTAATTCGGGAATCCTGAATAGGACACTATCTGTGACCAATGTTCTTCTTCTTCTGACAGTTGTTTGGGATGCCATCTTGCTTGGATTCTCGTGTCATCAAAATAACAGGTTTGCAAGTTGAAGAGAGAAATGGAAGAATCAATAGTTGCGTTGGGGAGATTTTCATCCTTTAGACTTTTTAACACCGAGAGATCATTACCAATACCTGAGCTCAATATCAGGCTTATATGTGGGAGGTTCCTACGTACAGCTCATGTTAAGAATTACAGTTACATGGCGGAAACTGAACAGTTAATGCGCTTCGACTGGCGTGGACTGTTAGAACTAGTGACTGGTTGCAAGTCCTCTTTTAGATTGTAAATGCGTACCTGGCCGCTGTGTTTTATTTTTTTATTGTATTCCGTAATTAGTTCATACTGATCAATGAAATGCATGTCATTACTTACTAGAGTGTCATGAAAAATATTCATATCATTACCATAACTTGACTTGTTCTTATGAATAATTGAAAGAGTAGAATATGACCCCCTATCATTATCGCAGTGTTGTTGAGATCGAACAAGGTCGTTCTGGAGACTTTTTTATTGTGGTAACCTTCAATCTTTTATTTATGTGTGTCTTCATCCTTGGGCAATTTTCTTCGGAAAATCGTCATGCGTAATCTGTAATTTGGAACTCTTTCCAATCTTGTCTATTTACCCAAAAAACATCCAATTTATCTAGTTTAGGAGAGAATTGATTTCAATTGAAGTCTCTCCATTCCCTGTTCTTGCAATAAAAGGTTCGACTGAGTAGGCAGCCCTTCCCCTGCCATCGTTTACAGCGTAAAAATAAAAGTAAAATGTGCAATTTCAGTGGCTTTTTACGAAATGTCATAATCTGTCTTTTATTCACTAAGAGTACTAATAATTTTCTTCCGGTCTAACTTATGGGAACTAGAATTCTTTTCGGCGTCTGTGACCATGGAAGCTGAGACGCCAGATAATATAACACCAGTCAGTAAAAATGTAAATATTTTGAAGTTTTGCTCCTGAGACGTCGAATTTTAAAAATGCAATAAACATTTTAACGAGACCACCCACTGTGTATATGAATTTCTATTTTTCTACATTTATCGCTACCACTTCAGTATCCTCTAAGTCATCACATTTTATCTTTCATTCACCGAAGGCGAAATCCCGAAAAAAGGGAATAACTTGTGTGAATTATTCATTAATCCAATGAAGGATTTATTTCGGCAATCCTGAACAAAAGACACTTAAATTAAAACCTTTTCAGAAGGGTATCGCCCAGTTGCTGTTCTCTGGGATCTTCTGTTATTTAAGATTATCTTCAGAAACGTGGTCTTAATTAAAACTATAATTTCACTCGTCAGTTCCCGTTCATTCGTATTTTATTTTTTGTAGAGCTTGTGACATAAACAGTATATTACCGTATGTTTACCGTGCTGAATTCATTTACTTTTAATGGTGATTCCAGTATCTTGATTCTGGACCGCATAGATTTCCGATTACGCAACACACTCCGTCCTTCCAAACTGTGATGTATAATCACCTACCAACCTCGTGTTGCGTGTAAATATTAATCTAAAAGTATTACAATAACTTCCAATAAGAAGACTTGATATTTATGGGATAATGAGTACGAATAGTTTCTAAGACAAGTCGTTTACAGTGACCCAGAGCTCTTGGGATGAAATTGCCTAATCATTCAGACAGCAGGGTCTCTGATTAAGCAGGTGTACACTTAAGGTGAGATTAGTCCCCATGACAATCCTTTCAGTGCACCTGTGCATGGCTTGGGGGGTGTCAGTAAAATGGCTGATTGGGTAAGAGTAAAATGAAGTTGAGATTACTGATAAAATAAAGGAACTTGTGGAAGACCCTGAATGTGTTTTCCATCATTTAAAAAAAAAATTTCTAGCAGTCACACTATGGGAGGTGGTAAATGGAAAAATGTTTTATGTAACAGGTTATTATTATTATTATTATTATTATTATTATTATTATTATTATTATTATTATTATTATTATTATTATTACTAACGTATTATTATTATTATTATTAAATTATTACACACACAATGGACATTCATGTTCACACAAACACACATGTGTATGTATATATATATATATATATATATATATATATATATATATATATATATATATATATATATATATATCATATAAAAGATTAAAGATTAGATAAAATATTAATATTCAGCAAAAACATTACACATTAGATAAGAAAAAAACAAACATACATACTCTCTCTCTCTCTCTCTCTCTTAAATACATGCATACATACATACATATGCATACATAAGGCGTGGGTCAACTTAAAGTAGTATTACAGAATTCCTTAATATTGTGGGCATCAGTAGGAGCGAATGAAAAAAAAAGCTTGGCTAGCGCAGCAAAAATACAAGATAAGAATAATAACGAAGATTCTTTATGTAAATGGCGGGAGGAACGGAATGCAGCGGAATATAAATGGCGGAAATAAAACCAGCCAATATTGAGTGTCACCGTATAAATTTGGGTATGGCCTCTCGGAGAGCATTAATGATAAGATTGTCACTTTGGAGGTTGAAGGAGAAAGTGGGTATAAGGTTCATTTATGTACTTATTAGAAAGGATAAAATATTTGCTAGAGCGTAAGAGACGGTGACGAATTGCTTCGTATATTTCACTGGTATTTCCATGAAGCTGGACCTTACACGTGTATATATACATTTATATAGATATATTATATATACAGTATATATATATATTTTCATCATAAGTCCCCCGTCGTTCTGAAGGGAGTGACTTTCGGCATCTCAGCAAATCTGTATGGGTGAGGTTGCTAGGCCTAGCCCCTTTTTCCTGAATCAGCAAACGCCAGTAACTATACGCGGCTGCATGGTTATTTTTTAAGATTTATTTGAATACTTGTCGAAGGTTCCCTCATATACAGTATTATAACATAGTATATTAAATATTTCCTTTTTAGTTGTTCTTTGTTCGTTTTTCGTATCTGCTACCTCAAGCTCTACTGGGTAATTTTAGAGTAAATTCCATTTTCAAAGATTATCTGTGCTTATTATTTGGGAATATTTTAGTCTGGTTTGCATCAAATGAAATAAAATAAATAAACTGTAGCTTTTCATTTAAATTGATGCTAAATAAAGCGAGCTGAAGTTATGCACTAGCGGATCCAAGGAAGGTGGGGCACCTGGGCACGTGCCCCCCCCCCGTCCCCCATGAAAAATAATGACAAAATAATAATATTGAAGATTTAGATAACAATAACATAAATGAGAAATATAAAAATGGGAAAAAATAATAAAGCTATTATAGAATTAATATATATTGCATATATATATATATAAATAATATTATATATATATATATATATATATATATATATATATATATATATATATATATATATATATATATATATATATATATATATATATATATATATATATATATATATATATATATATATATATATATATATAAATAAAGTAAGGCAGTAAGATTAAGTAAAAGTGAAGAGAAGGTACTTAAGCAAGTATCTCAAAGAAAAAAATCTTGTGAGAATAAAGAAAGAATAAAGACAAATAATTTGGTAAAAAGTGACGTTAAAAGATGAAAGGAGAGGGAGAATAAGAAAGAAATAGTGGATAATTGTAATTTTACTCGTGAAAGGTTGAAACCTGAGGCAGAATGTATTCCTGAATCATGGTGGAAGAATTCTGGCTGACTTTTAAAGTGACTGAAGTACTTAGCTAGTTCTTGCCGTATAGTCGTATATCCTTGACTGAAATACTTAGCTAGTTCTTGCCATATAGTCCTTTGTCTTTGACTGAAATACTTAGCTAGTTCTTGCCTAGTTTTCTTAATATGGTCCTATTTCTTTGACCGAAATACTTAGCTAGTTCTTGCCATATAGCCGTATACCTTTGACTGAAATACTTAGCTGGTTCTTGCCATATAGTCCTTTATCTTTGACTGATATACTTAGCTAGTTCTTGCCGTGTAGTCCTTTATCTTTGACTGAAATACTTTGCTAGTTCTTGCCATACAGTCGTATATCTTTGACTGAAATACTTAGCTAGTTCTTGCCATATAGTCATATATCTTTGACTGAAATACTTAGCTAGTTCTTGCCATGTAGTCATATATCTTTGACTGAAATACTTAGCTAGTTCTTGCCATATAGTCCTTTATCTTTGACCGAAATACTTAGCAGGTTCTTGCCATATAGTCATATATCCTTGACTGAAATACTTAACTAGTTCTTGCCATATAGCCCTTTATCTCTGACTGAAATACCTAGCTAGTTCTTGCCATATAGTCCTATATGTTTGGCTGAAATACATAGCTAGTTTTCTTAATATAGTCCTAGATCTTTGACTGAAATACTAAATACTTAGCTAATTCTGACCATATAGTCCTATATCTATGATAAATGATTATTTTTATTTATACAATCAAGTAAGTGAGAAAGGAATAGAAGAGGCGTTAGAGAACAGGACAGTAACTTATTCTCTCTTGCATCAACTTGTTTGATTGTCTCTTGTTATGAAGGTTGCAGTCTATTAGGAAGGGTGCAGACCTTTTTGCCCTGCGTGAACCTTCTGCCTGATTGTTAGCCGGACAAGTTTTCACTCGCTCTCCTGCCTTGACGCGAGGCTGAATTAACATTGGGACTTCAGATCTTACACACTGTATTTTTTATCCATTATTCAAGTTTGCACACACACACACACACACACACACTCACACACATATATATGTGGGTGTGTTTGTGTGTATGTGTGCTTGAACATAAGATTTATTTGAAAGAAGATACAAATTTTGCCGTTCCAGGCACAAGCATATTTTAATGAAAGTGGTTATGCACAAACAAAAATCTCGTTCTACCATCACAAAAGAATAATGTACATCTTTTTTATGCAGCAAACTTTTTCATGGAAATCTCCGTCAAATTTTCGAATTTAAACATCTTCCCCGTGAAACAGAACAATAATGATGATATAATTATAATGATAATAAAATCCATCGGGAAAAAATACTTGTATTTGATTACAATTCCGCAAATTACCATTATTTATCAAATAAGGTTTCAACGATCCGTTTAACCCACTAAAAAGAACCAGCTGACGTCATGAAACAAATTGGATATTCTGCGCATGAGCAAAAGATTAGTAGGCTCTCGGTAAAGGCGCTGTCTCTTATGGTCCTGGGCACTTTTTATTCAATCTTTTTACGAGAAAAACTTGCTGGATTCTAGGCACTGTTTCTTAATATGCTCCCAGTGACACTGACAGCAATAATGCCAATATTTAACCACAATTTTTGCCCGATTTTTCCCCATTCATTAAGTCAGAGTAGAACGCCAGTGGTAATTGTGTCAAAAATGGGTCTAGACTCATGTTTGAGCGGTCAACACCTAAGGGAACTGCCGTCAGAATTTCCATGTTCTATAACTCGTTGAATTTCAGGTTAGCTGTAAAACGAGATCCTACGGAACCATTATCTATATCAAATATGCGTAAGGGATATTAGCTTAGTAAAGCCCTGTAACTTTCGTGACGTGCAGAAACTTTTAAAAATAGGAGATCGAAAAACTATAGGCCTAGTATACTGTTATGCATGAATACTTCTGCATTAAAAGAAAACAAATAGACAAACGAATAAAACAAAGAAATTGATAAATAGATAAATAAAGATAAGTCGAAAGATACCAAATCATTTGATCTGCTGTTCTTTAGGTTCCTCTGAACCTCAGTTACGCAAAGATTATCACTTTAGTCTCATCTTTTGAAAATGCGATCGGTCTGTTTTCCCAAACTTTAGCAAAGCGACAGGCGTTTAGGGGTAGGGGTAGGAGGAAAAGGGGGAGGGGATACCCCCCCCCCTTCATCTTTCAAATCATCGTGCATGACTCCTTTGCCCTGCGATGTGAAATAATCTTACCAAACTACTTCAACCGTTACCTTAGGCCTCGGGAGGTGCAGGTGCAGTTGCTAGATGTCACAAGATCAAGGCCGGCTAGTTTTTCAGAGTTCTCTCTCTCTCTCTCTCTCTCTCTCTCTCTCTCTCTCCATCTATCTGTGTGTGTGTGAGAGAGAGAGAGAGTTTTACTTTTCGTTTCATTCTTTAAGTTGTTTGAGGATTTTAACTCAAATTTTTTCTATAAAATGATCGGTTTTTCCTAGTTTACTCTTCATTATTAAAACAAACTCAACAAAATTAAATAATTTAACAACCTGCGTAAGCCGTTATATGAATATGCAGATAGATAAAAAGAGCAATTTTGGTAAATTAACATTAAACAACTTCCCAGAACGCATCCGAACCGTACGAGATTTCCGTGAGAATCCTCTTAGCAAGCAACTGAAAAGTTCTAGGGGACGAATTCAAACAAGGCCTAAAAAAAAAAAAAACTGGCCTAGTTAACAGTTTCCTAAATTCTGTATCTTGTTCCCTCACTCGGCCAGAAAAAAAAAAAAAAAAAAAACCGTTCGCTCTCTGCTCCTCATCCTCAAAACAGGTTCTGAACCCCTTTTCTCCTCGAGAGGCTAACTCTCACTGCATTAGACTCAGTCGCTACAGTTGCGAATTTATCGTTTAATTCAGCGTCAAAAACAGTTCTCTCCATATGACGTCTTTCAGAGGTGGCTTGGGAAGAGTGATGGGTGATGATTGTCCCTGGAACAAATAAGTTTAAAGAGATATGGCTCTTGTCCTTGGAACTCTTATGTAAATTTGTAGTACCTTGCTCAGAGCAAGTATCCTTGTTGCACGATTCCACACACGAACACACAGAGAGAGAGAGAGAGAGAGAGAGAGAGAGAGAGAGAGAGAGAGAGAGAGAGAGAGAGAGAGAGACTGTGCCCAAAAAGCATATACTGGTATATCCACGATTCCATGCACCACAGAATATGGCTGCTCAAGGAAAGTTTATTTTACTGAAAGATAATGCAAAAGAAATTACAATAATAAAAAATGCATTTGTCAGCTGCAAATGCAGTTGAAGTAGGAAGCCATAACTAAAAACATCTGATTGTAGTAATGACTCTCTCTCTCTCTCTCTCTCTCTCTCTCTCTCTCTCTCTCTCTCTCTCTCTCTCTCTAGGGAAAAATACGTACTTAAATTGAAAAAAACTACATCTCTTGAATTTACCAAAATAAAAAAATGTTTATAACCGAGAATCTGTATTTAAAAATATTATTTAAAAATTATTTTTTCTAAACTTGACTTGAGAGATTTGACAACCTGATTCCAGATGACCAGTATAAGTGAAGAATACCCAATAAAATTAATTTATGCAGCATTGCCTGAAACCTCAGGCAAGTTATTCTGTTTACACACAGGAATAATAATAATAATAATAATAATAATAATAATAATAATAATAATAATAATAATAATAATAATAATAATAATAATAATAATAATAATAATAATAATAATAATAATAATAATAATAATAATAATAATAATAATAATAATAGCTATGGGGCAATAGCATGTTTTTCTAATTGTGCAGTTATTATCGGCAAGAATTTACGCATAATATCAGCTTTAGTTTTTTGTTATCTGATTATTTTATTTATTTAGGGGGTGGTGCTATAATTGCATGTTCCACTTTCTCTTTCAGTAGCGAAGAGAGAGAGAGAGAGAGAGAGAGAGAGAGAGAGAGATGGCATGATTACCTAACAACCATTCTATGTGACCAAGTGCTGTCGTATGGTTCAATTATTCCTCTCTGCCTGCTTCGTAACAACGTTTTCTGCTGCATTTCTTTGGATTATAAAACGAGGTAGGTTTTCTTTCCGGAGTTTTTCAAATCCCCGCTCTTTTATTATCACAAGCAGGCAGACACTCTTCGGTTCCCAGCTGAGACTTTCGGAGACTGTCACAGAATGTTTGGCAGAAATTCGATTCGAAACCGTAAGATACTTACAGGAGTCCTTAATTGAATCTGGAACTGTCAATTTTCTTCATACTTCTGCGAGATTTTTCCATCTGAGAAATAAAACCCTTTGAAGCCGAGCCATGGCCTTAGAATAACTAACATAACATTATGCAAGTTGTCAGAACTCCAGAACTTATTCTGAACACTGGAGGCTCCCAAGTGGCTGCTGCAGATTCCGTCATACTGACTCTTCGTGGACTTCATATCTGGAAGTAGGACTCCAGCATCATTCATGCAGCATATCATGAAAACAAATCAGTTACAACATCTAACATATTACCGAGGGAACCAAGGAACTCCGACAAGAAGACCGTTCTTGAGGCAGTTTTCCACCAGGAAGGCAGGACTCCTGCCAGGCCTGGAAGCATCCATCAAGGAGGGTCTTCACCCCACCCTGGGGATGCCTTCCCTGCATTCCCAGGAGGGCGGCAAGGTTCCTACCAGGCCGGGAATGGGGGGAAGGCCTTGCCGTGAGGGTGGTTGCTAAGTCTTCTAAGGAGAGGTATCCAGAAGGGAGTCCCTCCACTAGGGATGTATTCTCAGTCCAGAAGCAGGGCTCCTGATAAGCTGGGAAGCATTCTTGGAGGAGGCCCTCACCACTTGGGGGGGGGGGGGACGCGGTTTGGGACCAAGGCTTCCTAGGCAAGGGATTGATTCCTTGAGAAGTTTCTAGCCCCTCCTCAAGGAAAGAGAGCTAAGGGTCCTCAAGAAAGAAACCCCTTCTCTGGAGCTGCTTTCCCCCTGAGAGAGGCAGTGCTCCTGCCAAGTCATGAAAAACCCCATAGAAGAGCCTCACCACAGGGGTGGAGGGCAAGGCTTCCCAAGGAGGGCATCCCGTGTAGAGGACCCCCAGGATGCCTTCCCAGATGTAGCCAAGGTAACCTGGCAGGGAGTTCCTCCTCTGGTGCTGCCCTCCCAGGAGCAAGGCAGGACTGCTGCCAGACCAGGAAGCACTCCTGGAGTAGACCCTTAGAACAGGGCTGTAGGCTAAGGCATCTCTTTAGAAGGGTCTCCGGCTCCTGCCTAGGGAATACCTTCCTGAAGGGAGCCAAGTCACCTGCAGTAGGGAGGTTCTCCAGCAGGGTTGCCTTCCCTGGAGGGGTTTTGGCAAAGGCATTCCTTCAGGTGTCTCCAGCCCTTGCTGCAGGCGTCCCCTTTGAAAGGAATCCCAGGAGGAGGTCCTCCATTTGGAGCCTAACTTACAGTTCTCTGATTCATTCTTGCAACGTCTATGACCTTTTCAATATCCTCATTAAATCTTTCTGCGTCGTTTTCCTCCAGTCCATGGCTACTCTTCCTTTCATCTTCATCCTATTTTATCCTGTTCTCACGTCTTTCTGACTAAACTCACTTGTTTTAATTATATGCATAGCCACATTTGGAAATCTTCCTTTCCAGCTGCAATGAATTTCTTCATTTATTCTTTCTTGAATTAGGCACTGAATAAATTTATCTCTGAACATTCGTCGTACATGTATTTAGTGAATCAACTACTGTATATATATATATATATATATATATATATATATATATTACTAGAAGTCCTCTGTTTGCATATCAGGTCCACAATAATATTCAGTGGTGAATTATCGTTGATTTTATAAAAAAAAAGTTACAAAAGCTTTCGAACCCTGTCCTCTGCCATAAAAACTTTGGCTTACATTTGGTTCGATGAATTTTTCTTTCACCAGAATACTGATATTCATTTTATGCCTGACGAACAATTTCTTTTGTTCATGTTTCCCAGCTTAAATGATTGTTATCTACGTCTTTCTAACTGTTCAGAAACTGTTTCAGTTCTGTCCAAAGAATCTGGAATTACGGTATTCGAAAACTGTTCCGATTGTGTCCGAAGGATTTGGAATTCAGCTATGGATTCTGGCAGAAATTTAGGCATTTTTCCGTATATTTTTTTCACTATTTTCCATAATACTCTACCGAGCATTGATATAGTTTTAAAATACTGAGAAACATTACTCGTTCTATAACTTACCGCTTATATTTAGTCAAAGTACATTTCGCAATCACGACAAAAAGTTCATGTAAATGAAAAATCGTGCATCTAGCAGCGTGAGGAAACATCAGATATCAGTCCAGTACATCTAGAGGTTCACTTTTTGCTGACTCGCTTGCGTAGAATCATTTTAAAGTCCAATCAAGTGAAACAATACCGAAATGCGACTTGCCTTTACTGGTGATTCGTGATACAAACACTCAAAGTACTTTCCTCGTTATGTCTGGCGCCTTTTGTCTACTGATACGCCCCCCCTCATAAAAATTATGCAGTCAGATTTTACACCCGTGACCATTTTCAATGCAACCCCCTATTGTTCAAATCGCCATATAACGTGTTACATAACCTTCGGGCAAGAATCCCTAGAAAGTTTCTCCCGCCGGCAGTCCAAAGGCTAACACTGGTCAAGGTTCGTTTCATTATAATTTCCACCTCGTGTGTGTGTATACTTTTAAGAGAGGAAAAACACATTCCTACTTAGGAGGAGAAGTCCCGTTCAAACGCAAACGGCCTCTGCTCAAATATTTCGCGAATCGTTTCACGACGAGGTGGTGTTGTTGCTATCTCTCTCTCTCTCTCTCTCTCTCTCTCTCTCTCTCTCTCTCTCTCTCTCTCTCTCTCTCTCTCTCTCTCTCTCTCTTTTTAAACGTTGCCCTTCAGATTTTCAAGAAACAAGAATGTGCCGCCATTCAACGTCTGAATTTGTATTCTGCAGATCTTGGTCGTTTGAGAAACGTGAGACTAAGGGGGCGGGTTCAAGGTGGGCTGGGACTGGAACCCCACCTCTCTCTCTCTCTCTCTCTCTCTCTCTCTCTCTCTCTAGTCTCTCTCTCTCTCAAAATCAGTCTATCTTTGCAAAATCAGGCGGAGGCTTTGCAACAACTTGCACACTCTTAAGACACCGCAGACTCATTTCACATTTTAGTATTTATTCACAGTAAGAGTTTTTCATTATTATGATCATTATCACTGTAATCATTCTTTTTCCAAATAACTATCATTACAGCAGCTACAATGATGACATCAGTTCATGTTTATCAAACATGAATGTTTCTAATCGATCCGTAGCTGACAGAGAATTTGGAAGTACGATTAGACGCATAGCCAACGCTATTTATTAATAGTTGTATTTAAAACTGATTTTGATATTCGCTATTTCTGCCAACTGATAAGTAAGGTCTATTAGAACAATTAAAATCCATTGTTCTTTAACCACGACTTCTAATATACAGTATATCCTGAATATTTTTCTGATTCATACACTGAATTTTAGTCCATTATAAGAACTAAAACTGAATGCACCAACTCCGTCATGGATAACAAAGCGTTATTTATATCATTCATGTTAATTATTAGTTATTTCAGCTTTGTACCAAATTAAATTCCTCCTTTACTCAATTCTTAATTTCTGTCGGTCGCTGAAACGGAGATAAAATCTTGGCATAATTGAAGATCTATTTGAAAGATATAGCCGCTGGCCTAATCTAGTCCCCAGCGCTTAAGCCGGTGTTGATTGCGCTATAATCCTTGCATGTGTTTCCCAACGGCTCAGATTGAACATTTAAACTTTTGAATAATGCTGAAAGTTAATAACAATGAACTGGACAGATTACGCAGTAATCAACCGTAGGCAGCGAAGTTAAAGTCATATACGTAGTTTTAGTGGTTTCCTATATATATAAAATATTCAGTGGAATAGATTCCCTAAATACCTAGACTTTAATTGAAATATAGGTTATTTCTAAGCTAGATAACAAATTTGCTCGCAGTATCTTGGAGTTACAACGGGAAGCGGGTTTAAGAACCTAGACTGACTTGAGCATCTGCCAACCTCATAGCTTGGGAAATAAAGAAGAAAATTATCTGATGCAAATATTTCGAGTCGTTAGACACTCGGTTGGAGGTCATAGATTCTGTAATTGTCAGGCTGTGTATTCAAAGAAGCACTTTATTTTTCTGTGAAAGTGCACGTCATTGCAAAATGTTAAAAGCTATTAGTGGTTTTACCTTTATTTGTACACATCAGGTGGACGCTCACAAGTGAGGAGGCTCTCTCTCTCTCTCTCTCTCTCTCTCTCTCTCTCTCTCTCTCTCTCTCTGAGTGGGTACTTTACTAAAAGTAAAGTCAGGTAAAAGGCACTGTATCAATCATTTTACGCCTTATGAAGCTAATTAATGTTGTATCTATCGTTGATATAATTATGTGGCCACGTAAACATATTCCCCGTCATTATTTGGTCGTAATCTTATCATATTTGTCTAACCTAAGCCTAACACACAAGTTCAGCACATCTGAGATCAGAATTTCCTTAACGACTTCAACTTTCCAGAATTTTCAAGATTTGGATTATACCTACACAGAACAACTCAGATTTATCATGAGTTCTGCTGTCAGGATTCTCTAGGCCGAGGTAAGTTAACTTTGTAATGTTTTTGCTTGTACATAGTTTGAGTCTGTCGTAAAATTGCTTTAAATCTCAAGAAAATGTGTAATTTCATTATTGGCACTAAGGGCATAGATTGTTTTTGTCCCGATGTGTGATTTAATCAAAGTTTGATTCCCAAAATACTAGTTCCCTACTCGTCAAATAGACAAGCTTTAATATACAAGACGTTCAGCTTCCTTCAGTGTCCAGAGGCTGAATAAACTTATCAGATTTTGCTATATGAGAGATTCGTAATTCGCAAATATAGAGGTTTTGTTTCTGATGCTTAAAAATTAGACTTTTAGGCTTCTAATCTTCTATGTTATGTGATTAATTGAGAAATCAACGCATACGTATCACTTCTGGGAAGTCACCTGCCGTCTGGACGATTCAAAATTGCTTAGATAATGAGCAAATCGCAATGAAATACATTAATTTATCAAGCTGTGTATATCAAATTACTATAGCCACCTCTTAAAGATCTTTTGCGTTTTCTATACAGGAAAATAATAGAAAATGGCAAGGTAAATTATTTGGTTAACGACAGTGAAAAGTTAATTGCCCTCTCTCTCTCTCTCTCTCTCTCTCTCTCTCTCTCTCTCTCTCTCTCTCTCTCTCTCTCTAATATTTTTCTTTTTATTCACTTTGCTCATCTCTTTGACCTGTTACTCGTTGTGACTCCTTAAAAGGAAATTGTATAATTCAAGACAACTTTGTCTCATCAACCAGTCAGAAGTCGCTTAATCAACCGGTGCTTGAAAGGACTTCTGTTATTGGTTGTGCGTTGTATAGTTCAATCTCCAGAGAGTTTGACGTAGTCTGAAAGCAGTCTGCAGTCTTGTCTTCTTTCAGTTCATAAGTCATATGTCTAGTGGCTGTGTCTCTCTCGAGTGTGGTTGGTACTTTATGTGGACGGCACTTAGACACATATGGACTCTTAGGTCAGGAGGTTCTCTGAGGCGTTATAATATTCATCAGTGACATCCTTAGACTATTTTTTAAACTATTAATCACTAAAACGGTCACACATCAACAGTCAATACCTCAGAGGACAATATACCTCTAATTATTCATTCTAAAAAGGACCCTTTTTCGACAGATTTTGAAAATATGGCGAATTTCGGCTCAAATTAAAGGAACTTTTTAAATTAAGTTTTATCAGAATATAGAGATTAGGATTACGTTCTCATGCGTGGAATTTAAAACTATGAGAACATTAATAAGACATTTTCTTTGATATTCCATTAAAACCACCTTTGTAGCTTTTTTTATGGAGTGATGAGTAAATTTGAGAAAAGAGTAACTAGATTTTGAAACAGTATAAATGTGCAGATTTAGTTACGTGGGTATTAAGATTTGTTAAACAGTTATGAAATTGAATTAATTTACAGACTTTGTACAGCAGATCGATTGGTTGTGTGATCAGGGAGATGGAATCAATTGATGCCAAAGGCCCTAACACTTATCCGAGTATTTTCTAGTACAGCTCTTCAAAATATTCCTGCCCTTAATTTCAAATCTTGCACTGTGCTAATGGTATATTGTGGGTGACTTCATAAGGAGGTGTTTTAATTGAATATCAAAGAAAATGCCTTACTAATGTTCTCATAGGTTTAAATTCCACAAATGAGAACGTAGTGTTAATCTCTATATTTTGATAAACCTTAATTTAAAAGTTCCTTTAGTTTGAGCCGAAATTCGCCATATTTTCAAAATCTGTCGAAAAAGGGTCTTTTTAGAATTAAAAATTAGTGGTATATTGTCCTCTGAGGTATTGACTGTTGATGTGTGACCGTATTAGTGATTAATAGTTTAATAATAGTTCGTGCAGTGCTTTACTGAAATTTTACTGATTTTTTTCACAAAATGATCTATCAATGACAGTAAATTCTATTTAATGTAAAATTTACTAAATAAGTTTTGTCCTAAGGTATGAAAATTCTAACAAAGTCTTCTTAAATATAAAGACAATAGCCATTTTATTGAAAAAACCCACTGGCATGAGAGATTAGACGAATTTCTTGCAGGGAAACAGGCCTAAAATAAAGTTACGGCAATTACACGAACTTAAACATTTTTAAAATATTTTTCAGTGTGATATCTTCACTCTAGTACATTCAGCCTTAAAATATCCTAGCTTAAATTGTCTTAGCTCTAAATGATTCTGTAAAGAAAGCCTACAAGTTATGAAGTTTCTAAATAATGCCAATGATAATTTTGGACATAATTCTTTTAGTAATTTCCGTTAACTCCACCAGCTAGCCATGATAACTAATTAATCAATATTTACTTCCTAAGTAATTTATGTATATTGAACAGATAAAAATTACAAACAGCATTCGTACAATGATAGTGTCTGAACATATTTGCAAGATTTTGCCAGTCACTATGTATCACTATTTTATACAAAGCTTTTAAATGGAGTAGTCCTGACTCACTCATATGCTTAGAGGTATAATTTAATAGCCATTTAGTATCCATTCAGTCCAAGGTGATTAAGTTCCACCATTAATGTTACTTATTACCGATTAATTATAATTTTATAAAGTTTAAATACTATTTATAATTGATATTTTTAATATTCATATTTAAATTTACATTATTCTTTAGTAAGACAATAGTTATATATTGAAAAAGTTCGCAATATTATAGTTGCTATGCAATATTTTTAATTGGATTCATTTCAGCAACATTTGTGGTAAAAATGAGTAAAATTTAAAATCAATGAAAATGATAGTTTATTTTTAATGTATATCTTATATTACCTTCATAAAATTCCATATATATTTTGTAAAATATCGAAGGGTAAACTTTCGGTGTGAACAAATAAGGTTATCAGTTACTAAATTTAGTGTAAAATTAGTGACTTCAACTGTCAAAAGATGTCATTCCAGACGCCTGTAGGCAGTGAAGGTCAGTCAAAGGTGATTTTCCAAGTTTCCAGAAAAGTCCAGCCACTTAATCAACACTTTTCCGTCGTTATACCGAATGTAAGTCCACTTCAAGTATATTAATTCATTATTACGTGAAATAAAGCAGTATATACAGTGATTGTAACAGGGAAAAAGGGCTTAAACAAAGGCCATAGTGTATTTTCATATAATTAGACTACCAAAGGGTATCCTACCCATTAAGCTAAATTGAAGATTTGTGTTTTTTAAAAAACATCTTGACCAAACAGAAATACCAGCCTGGGGTTCCCAGAGGGGTGTAGGCCCCACAAGGGGGGACAATTTGATTAAGGGGGCCAATGGGGGTAATTTGATTAAAATAATGGGGGTAATTTGATTAAGGGGGCCAATGGGGGTAATTTGATTAAGGGGGCCAATTCGAGAATGTTTAAACCATTTTAATGGCCTTTTAGGCTTCCCCACTTGAATATATAAGAATTATATATATTATATATACCACATGGGGCATCAGGATTTTAGAGGCATTTAGGTGGGGCATGGCCAAAAAAAGGTTGGGAACCACCCTACCTAAACCCTTCATTTTAAACATTTCTACCTTAAACATTTACCCCTGCCATATGCATTTCTTACCCATGTGGACTAATACTGTAACTACCTATATAGTATTAGTGAAAATTCTGAGGAGGTCCTAATTAATTGGTAACGAAATGCCAGCTTAGCAAAATTATGGTTTTACATTAAATATATCCTATCACATTCTAGCATTTCAAAACCCACTGAAAATAAATAAAAAAAAAAAATATAATAAAAAATGTCCACTCCAGTATACGATTAGGCCTGTTTTTCAAAGTAAAAATTTACTATAGTAAAATTTCACTTGAAACCATTATTGTATGATTTTCTTATGTTATTAAGTGCATTTTGAACATTTCTGTTTTTTTTTTTTTTTAGCAAATAAACAATTATAGACATTGGACCCCACCTTTAACCTATATCCTATAATTTGGGGAACCACAGTGGGAGAGGAAGGATTTTGGGTGGAAAAAAAAACACCAAATTTATTTAACCTAACCTAACCAAAGGGGCTGCATCCTTACCCTGCTGAGGTTGCACAGGGGTTCCTCCACCTAACTTAACCTAACCTAGGATGCCTGGTCTTTACCTACATTTAGACTCCCAAATGTACCTACTGTAACCTAGATCTACCTAACATAACCTGGGACACTGCAAATTAATGACAGTAAGGTTGTTACCAAACTAGCTGCACTTAACCTAACCTAACATAATGGACCAGTCCTGACCCTTTTGCATGTTATAGTTTGATAACATTCTGTAAACGTACGTTATTAGAATCAGAACTATCAGGTGCATTGATGTCTCCAAACAGGTCAGGATCTTCCCAGTATACTGAAGGCCACTGGGTATCAAACTGTGGAAGGTTAACCAGTGGTTCACAAACAATATTATTATGGGCGAAGGTGGGAACCTTCCAAGAAGGGACCTTTGAAATCATTAACCAGGAAATCACTAATCTTGCAGGTTTGACATTTAGTGAGCTTTTGTTCATCTTTTAATGAAGTTTGACTGTACACAGTATTCCTGGAGGTAGGTGAGTATCTATGTAAGGAGGATGAAATTTGGTATGCAAATTGACAGTTCAGCCAAAATGACCCTGAGAGCAATAGGCCTTAGAACACAACAGAATTAAAGGTGCCATGATTTTGAACTGAATCAATTTTTTCAAGCAATGCATGTTTTCTGAAATTCCCAATAATTTTTGAAACTTAGCAAGACAATTAATTAAGCTTCAGCATTTTTCCATGTACTCACTGCTCCAGGTAAAAGTAACATGATGATCCTGACACGTAAGACACCTTGACCAACAATGCACTCGCACAAAATCCAATCAGGAGCTAAACTCCTGTGACATTGTTAACATGAACATATAACTTAGATAAAATCTGAATAAGTAGCAACATTTGTTAAAAAAATTTTTGGTAGCAGTAAATTACGACAGATAGTATGACTTTCACACTAGGCATGTTCAGAAACTTAAGATCACAACATAAAAACTCCAGCCTTGGGTAATGGTTAAAACCCTTGTTCTTAAGTTGCCCTCATACACTACTGTATTACTTGGTATTTATAATTTACAATGCCAAGACTAGGTTAGGTGGAGGATCCAGGGGGTGGGGGAAAAAACTCCCTCAGCTAGGTAAATACTTGGCTGTCTAGTATGTAAAAGGCTAGTCATATAATTTTAAAACTACTTATTTGCAACAAAAATGTTAGAAACATTCTAAATACATTAAAATGGGACAGTCATGTTTAGATCTGGAACCCGTCTAGGGTTTAATTTAAAAATTTACCAGTTTTGCTATTTGTATATCCCACCAACATATGTACTGTATAGTCTACCATCTGTGAGGTTATGCATGTTTAGTAGTACAGTAGTATAAACTGTTAACAAAGCCAAATCAGTGGTGCTAAGGAAGCACTAGTGAGTTTTTCATTAGATATAAGTTTTTGCCTTCTAAAAATTGTAAAATTACTGGTACCTTTAAACTGTATTAATAAGTCAAGAAAAAATAGAGACAGGTAATATTGCTATTAAATTACAGTATGTGTGGATGCATTTTTATTAAAGTATTGTACAAACTGTTTTGATAAGGTTTCTCTTTTGTTTAACTTTATTTGACAATTTTGTGGGTGATAAACTATGTTACATATTTTGCAATTGGCAAATTGACCCTAACACTATGCCAGGTGGGGCATTTGCAGTGCCATAGTTTGTCTGATGGGGAATATCACAGTAATTGGTAATAGAATATATAAGCGTATTCATATTTTAATAAATTATTAGTAGTTATGACAGTTTACCCTGTAATTCATTTTCATCACAGTACCATGTCCCCTGCAGGCTTGTTACTGATGGGCAATAAATTAGTATATATAAAGCTGTGAAAAAAATGTCATTTGTACACAACATATGTTAACTGCATTTTAGGCAATGTATCTTTTCTGTTTGTGCCAGTGTCCGTGAGACTAATGCTTGCAAATTTGAGATGATTGATTGCTACACCAAAACCTCAGGTTCCTTTCATGTAATTATCCTGATTTTCTTCCCTGTTTTGCCTTACATTTTCATATGTACATATGCTGCAAGGTTGCAATAGTATGAGTTGACCTACTAAATCCATCTACAGGATATATCTTTTTGATAATTTTGCTAGCTTTTGTAAGAATACATAAAGATGGTACTGTACTATATAAAATTCTAATATACGGCATTAAACTATACCGAAAGGACTATGGATAATGATCATTTTGTTCTTTTGAGTTATGGGGGGAAGGGGTTTTGGTTCTGATGTTTGGATTCTGTTAGCTAGTTGCTGTTGGAGCTAGTATTGTTTTCATTTGTAATGTTAGGGAACAGTTGCCTTTGTTGGTTGACAGATGTTCCCAGTGCCATCGATTCAGTTTTATTGAATTCCTCTTTGGTAGGGCATACCACTTAATGTGCCGTGCTTGGCATAACGTAAATGATACTGAAGGGTTTTTGCACCATCCCTTCTCAGGCCCCAGGTGTGTCACTTTCAGTCTTTTGCTTGTCATCCTTTGTTCTATCCAACTGATGCCATCCTGCATTTCCAGCTCATTCCAAACAAATTCTTTAGGTTTAGCTCCCTGAGGTGTTTATAAATTCTGTTGATTTATATTATTCCAGAAAAATTCTCTGTGGTTTTTAAAATATAATAAATTAAATTAAAAATACTTTGACCCAGGATGTTTATTTGTTTCTCGACTGATAGCCTCATATGATTGCTTGCTTGCTTATGATTTAGATTACAAACTGAAATAAAGTCTGTACTCACTGCTGTTTATTTTGATGTTTAGTGTGCATTTCATTTAAAGATGACTGAAGTTTTCTACTTTTTCATTTCAGGTGTGTCATGTGGCAGCACGTGCCTGTATATGATATGAGGATGGAGTCCAACTAAATGTTCATTGATGTGTCACATTCTAGAGAATAAGGAAAAATACCTAAGGGTCTGGCTTATTTTGACAGAATATACATTGATTACAGAGTGAGTACTCTGAAAAGTAGCATTTTGTTTTGAAGTGTACTCTTCACTTCCCAAAAATCATGGACTTGAATAACCTTTGTGGAAAATGTAGACAAAATTGTCCAATTTTTTTACTGAATTTGGATTTTTTTTCACATGCATCTTGAGAAGTATGAAATATGAGTTGAGTATGGTATAAATGCTAGCTGAAGGCATTCCTTGAAGTTTAAGATAGGGTACTGTTTCTAGAGAATTCAAGGTCTTATCATTCCTGGATTGATTTTGACCTTATTTGCCAGCCATGTATTGTAGGATTTTCTTTCGTGAAATAATTTAGTTGTTTCAAATAAGTGTGTGTTTGTGGTATAGATTATTGGTGAAGAAGCCTGTGTAAGGAAATTTGAGAACTAGGAAGGGAAGAGTAGACAAGTACATGAAGTCTAGTACAGTATTACTTTCATGCATAGTACTGTAGTTTGAATCTGTCTTTTATATGGTAATAAAGTTATTCCCCAGTGAACACTTATTAAGAGAAGAAATCTGGGAGCAGTATGGTTTGCCCTTTTTTTTACAGGTGACAGATACTCTAAAAAGAGATACCATTATTTTATCAGATTGAGCTATGGATGAAAAACACACTCTAAAAAAAAGTTATTTTTTCAGAATTTTACATATTAGATGGAAACATATTACAATAACAGTTGTAGGATTGCTGCAATATTTTGTGGAAAACTGGACCAAAGAGAAATTATAATTTTTGGTAAAACTTGCTGTCTTTGAATGGAGCAGGTAGACCTTTCATATGTATTGTAGGTTGTCTATGGAATTACTTCAAGACCTTCCAGCAAGTTGAGATTAGTAGCATTTCTGTATAGTAATTGCAACAGGTTTTGTAGCTATTTTTTTAGTTTTCAGCTGTTCTTTATTCTTGTTTTTTAATGGACATGTTTATGGTACAGTAATTGCCCTGTTATGTATAAGAACTGTCACTGTCTGGCTCTTTGGTCATAATCTGGTGAATTAAGGTACATGCCTGGTGAATCTCATGTTCAGAGACAACTAGGTTTCACCTTTGGTATAGGCAGAGGCTCTTGATTTTCAAGGACTGATCTTAGGGGGATCTGACTTAAAGATTTGTGACACATTTGCATGAGAACACCAGCATCAGCAAAGCCACTTGCATCTGTTGGTAATTGAAATGGTAGTTATTAGTTACACATCACATGCAGTGCAGAATGCAAGAACTCTTCCAGTCATATGAGCATTTCAAATTAACGTTTTTGTCAGTCAAATGTCTCAGTTATTGCTCAGGATTGTGTAACACCCATGATACATTTTAGTGATTGTGTAGAAAATACTTTCTTGTATGAAGTGATCCCTCATCATGCAAATTGTGCAGTGCACTTATTATTTTTAAATATGGTAATTGTGACTGATCCTTGAGCCCATGACATCTCTGATGAAGAGCAGTAGCCATGAATAACAGTGACTCAAATGATTGTGTCTGTTAAGGACTTGGGAAGCTAACAGCTTATACAAGAAAGTCATTTGTTACAGGATAACTGTAATTGCCTACAAAGAAGTTGTATCATGCAAGCACAGCTGTTGTGTAAGACCTCTGTTAGGTTAAAAAACTAGAAGTTAGCCTTATAACTTAGAGAATTTGAGAATGGGCATTAGCCTTTGACATTAATGTAGCAAACACTCTGGTGACATATTACACTTTAAGTATTTGTTTCATTCATCTGGTTCCTAGATTCTGTTGGCATCTCCAGCAATGCTAATACAAAGAAAATTCTTCGTATTTATTATTTTATGGATGCCATTAAAAAGAGGAGGAGGAAGGTATAGTAGTTGAATTTTTTAATTTATTCTTGTAACCATTAGAAATATGGTGTTATTCTTGTCTGTTCCCTCTTAGGAAGGTTTGAAACAACGCATTACCATGAAACTCTGGCCCAGAACAATACAGGCAGTGTAGCCACATGAGAAAGAGACTACAGATCAGGGCTCCTCCTTGCAGTTCGGACATTTTACTCAGTCATTTGAGAAAAAAACCACTAAATTCTCCCTTCCAGTGAAGCAAATTACTATTCTCGTCTCTTTCGGTAGAAGTATAACAAAAGGTTTATGTATTCTGGGAATGGAAATATTTCAAACCTATTCTCCTTTGGTGTTAGAGCTATCTTTACACATTATTATGTTCAGGAAGCATTTTGGTTTAGGGTTCATGTTCAAATAGGTATTGACAGAAAATGAAAGTTGTGGTAATAGCATTTGTTGTTAGGTCAAGATTGTTTTTGGAACAGTAAACATTTTGTTGTCATTTTGTGTCCAAATTACAACAATGAATATACTGTATAATTGTCATTTCTTTTATTACAGGTTGCATGAAGATGATGTACTCTGCTGTTCTTCATCATCATCAGTGATGTTCAAGTTCCCTCCTGTAGCTCATTAATGCATAGAACATAAACTGAGACTAAAATAAGGCGTGTGCCTTACGTTATGGATTAAGCTTTGCTTTACATTCTAGTGCAGTATGCAGCTTGTAAATAACTGAAGGGCTGTTGTAATATGGAGAAGTATATGGACCTTGCTTAAATCCTGTACACGATTCTTGTAAAGATATTGGATTTAAAGCTTTCCATAAGGTTAGGTGGTCATTATTGTAAAAAATTCTTGAACAAGACCATTGCATCACACTGCTGTACTCATTGGGCCCCCCTCAGGGATTTGTTCTTAAATACAAATTATAAATGGAACAAAATCAAGAAGTTACGCAGCTAAATGAGAAGAGACCAGTTACAGTGTTGAAAAGCAGGCTTTCTAGTGGTATTAAATGTTCTCATTGGCATTCCTTTGACCCCAGCTGCATTGACTTTTTGCAGCCATTATCTTTGACTTCTTCTTACTTGGCTGTCCAACTACTTCAGCTTTGTCCTGTTATGTTTTCAGCTTTTTCCTTTTTTTTTCCCGTTTTACAATGTCTAATCTTTGTCGTTATTTAAGAATGCTAAGCCTTAACTTTTTTGAGGCAGACAGTTGTCCTTGTCTATTGGCCAACATTTATCTTGAAGAAACTAAAGCCAATTGCTTTTTATAAGGCTAATGGAAGCATAGTTATAATGTTTTCAAAATGAGACTGTAATCCCTTTATGTCTGTCCACCTGTGAATTGTTTAGACATAATGCTTGCCTTGCATATAAATTCTAAAAATCATATAGTCTCTGTGAAAGGATACAGTGGATATGGATAGATTAGCATTATGTCTCTGTAAAGCAACAGGTATTTCAGCGTCAGTACGATTTCGATCCATCTGATCTTTACTGTCGCCACCATTGATGTAACCTCAGGGTTTCAGTTTATGGATTTAGACTTGTTTTGAGTTCTTACCTTGCTGGTATGTCTTTCACTTTCTACAAAAATTACCATTTGTTTTTGTGCTATTCTGCTTGACATTTCACATGAATTGTTCAACCTCCCTCTGATCACACTCTTCATTCTTTGTTGTCTTAGTCTGTTGTTGAGCCTCAGTCCAAACAGTCTCCAAACAGGTACATTTGATTTGTACATTTGGTTTGCGGTCATCCACTGACCACTTCCTCCTGAATTTTTATTTTTGCCTTGACCACTTTCCAACTGGGTTTGCTGGTATTGATTTTTATCCTCTCTTTTCCTTTCTGATTTTCCATAGTGTGAACTTTTGTGAGATGTCCTCTGTCTGCTTTTGTTAATAACATCAGGTTGTGTTCATATAACTGCTCTTGGCGCCTGCCTTTTTTGTAATCCTTTTTAGTATTTGCCATTGCAGTGAATATAAGTAAAGGAACATGCATCAATCCTTGAGGGACTCCAACATTTATCTCAGATTTTTCAATCTAGTTGTTAACAATAATCTTTTGTATCATCACTTGTACAGTGAGTCTGTATGGTACCCCCTGCCTCTCTGAATACTGTACTCTGCAATCACACACCTTCAAGATTCTTGAATGTCGTGGATTCTTCTTTTTTCTTGGTACATTCCTTGGGATACCTCAGTATAAAGTTTGCGTGTTGATGAATTTCCTGTTGTGGAGCCAACCTGATGGTTATCAATTTTAACCCTGGCTCCTCCATGTTTTTGGGAACCTTTGGGAAAGGGAGTTCATTCTTATATAAACTTGGTACGAGGATAAAAGCAAAGATATGAATGAATACAGTCTAACATTCTTTAGGGATTCTTTGTTTTAATAGAACATGTGGTTAGGTTTTTACAGATTTTATTGGAGTAAGATAGTGAGTGTTAATGGCCAAAATACATTGCCCAGTTGTAATATAGGGACTGTCTTATGTTAATTGTATACTGAATGTTTCCAGTGTGAGTACTTTTACCATGCAATTGTTATTTTTGAGCCATGGAAGAAAAAAGAAAAGCACATTCCTTCATGGTTTTCTCTTTCATGATCATGAATCAGTGAATTTTACTACAGTTCATTCAGAAAATATGTAAAAGAAATTTTTGTATATCAAGTGTATTTTGAGTTTTATGTTTTTTTAATGGCTAAGTGTTTTACTGTTTGTTAAATAAACTATTTTGTAACTCTCTCTCTCTCTCTCTCTCTCTCTCTCTCTCTCTCTCTCTCTCTCTCTCTCTCTCTCTCTCTCTCTCTCTCTCTCTCTCTCTCTGGTAACTTCCACCTGTAGCAACTATGTCAATGTAAAGAAATCATTGATTTGCAAATACAATTTTTGCCAGTCTTCACAGGTCAGAGAAATTCGTTTCCAAATTTTATTTCTTGTGGACAATGAGGGAACCTCACAAGGGAGGGAAGCACAGTATGAATTACTCTTAACTTACAGCCATAATTTTACAAAGTTTTAATAAGTATGATTTTTCAGCTTTTTGTTGCTGAATGCAGCTATTAGCTTGCCTCAGGTATTCCTATTGTTTACACCAGTTATATTAAAGCTATCCCAGTCCTTCTTAACTAAATACTCCTTGTGTAACACTGTCTGAGTCACAGGTGCAACAACTTGACATCAGCCCTTTCCTTACCATTGACTTTTCTTGAACTTACCAGCAAGTACAAGGTCACCATTCTAGAAACACTCGTTCTTCCTTTCCCTCTTGCTGATTACGAATAGAAAGCAATCTTCTGCTGTAGGTGCTAGCAGCTACCAGGGGTGGGTCTCTTTGGTGAAGGTTTCAAGTCTACTAAACTTGAGGTCATTGGGAAAGCATGAATTGATTTGATATGCTGCTAAGACTGGCACAAAAGGCATTTGTAAAGCTATGAAGGTTATGCAGTCTGGAAGTTTGATTAGCTCTCTTTCTCTCTCTCTATTTTGTTTCATCAGTGTCATTTCTGTTTATCTTGTTTCATGTGTCTCATCTATTGTCTATCTTGCTTCATTGTAGTGTGATAAACACACAGGTAAAGAACCTCTCTCTCTCTCTCTCTCTCTCTCTCTTACTCTCTCTCTCTCTCTCTCTCTCTCTCTCTCTCTCTCTCTCTCTCTCTCTCTCTCTGAGTGCGAGAGTTTTAAGTGACTAGGAAGTTTGTTTAAAAGTTATGAGATAAAAAGTTAAGATAAAATAACAGGTTCTAAGATGGAAGATAACACGGTAGTGATGTTGAAATTAGATGACTTTTAGGAAGGGTTTGTAAAAGCATTTTTGTGTTCCAAGTAGCCTAAATGCTGGCTGCACCAAGTGGTGCCTTTGAGAGACTGCCTAGAACCTACGAATATAGGTAAAATGATCTATGTTAAAAAAAAAAAAGATTAACTGAAAAAGATACTTGATTACAGACAATTTTGGCCTTGTAGGCAATAATCACTTTTGTGACCTTCCATGGGGTCAGTGTGTTCTTTTAAGGTGAGGTTTACACATGCCTTGTTTTGTTTATGTTAATAAAAGCATGCCTTGTTATATATTCAGTATTCTTTAAGAAAACTATGTAGTGTATATAGTAAGGAAATAAAAACCATCAAATAACTGTACTCTCGTTTATTTAAATCCAAAAAATAATTTCAAAGATGGGTGTGGTTACTCGTAATAATGAAAAACAAAAACAAATTATTTTTCTTTTACCCCCTGGAGCCAGCATTGCAGTGCCCCAGAAGAGGGAGTGGCCTCAGCAGAAGGTATAACTAGTCACAGTCTTTGAAGCCGGCTCAAAGGGCTGCTTCCCAAGGTAACAGCTGGTTGCCGGGTTAGGAAAAACCTTGCATACTTCGCTTGTACCTCCCCAGATACATTCCAGTTTTCTATCATTGATGATGAATGTTAGACCCTGTCAAATGTCGAACTACTCATACACAGGAAGCTCAAAGAGGGTGTGTTAAATCTGAGACAAACCTCAGTTCACGTTCGGTCTTACGGCTTTGATTTCGTACTCAGGCCAGTGCTTGTCTGACACGGGGTGTCCAGTGAAACGAGACATGAAAGCACCGTATACTTTTGCTACCGGAATTTTGTCCCGAAGCTAAGCGGCAAAACATTGAACTCGTGATCCCCCTATAGGTAACACGTCAGAAAATATACGGGTGTCAACATGACATTTTGACATTCCCTGATTTCCGTTTTCACTGACTCTTCGAGTCTCCAAGTCTCCCTCTCGTCTTATAGAAAATGAGTCTTGTATTTAACCCTCATAGAAAATCGAGGTACAATAAGCAAGCGATACTAAACTATATTTCGAGCGCATAACTCATTTGTCATTGACTATTTACCTGATAGAATTCTTGTCTTAGAGCGGTGAAGGAAAATTTATTTGTAAAATACTTCTGATACGGCTATTATAACCTAATTTCCAGAGAGATTTATAAGGAGAATGGACTTGATTCTTTTTAAGTCAGTTGACTAAAATAACTTAGTATGGTTTAGGGGCTTCACATAGCCTGTTCTCTGTTATCTTCCAACATTTTGCCGTTAAATTTGATAACAAAATGCCTGTACCGGTGACAAAACTGAAGGTTATGTTCATAACGCCCTTACGAACATAATAAGATTTTGCCACGAGCACTGGCAAATTGATGCAAAATTAAATAAAATGCTAAATCACAACAGAAAATGAGCTGCTGTGACAACCCATCCGATGTAGAAATGCTCTATAGGAATGACTTCAAATTCCTTCGTTATTCTTCAAATTATTCCCATTTAATGGAATTTTTCAAAACTGAAGTAATCATTTCTCACTTGATAGTTTTGACATTAGATTCCGTTCTTTCAAATACCTCTCCTAACTTTAAATTTGATACCATGCATTTATTTGTAAAACATCAAGCTTCAATACAGAACTTTTTTTTTTACCAGTTAAATCATTGCAAGAATTTTTGAACTATGATCATTTACTCCTCAAACGTTTTAGAGCATTTTTGCTTGTTAATTTCGGTTTTACTGCATAATCACATTTATCTTAAAACTCGTATTTTAAGGCGTGGCCTATTAACATTTACAGGCACCAAGATATTTAATAATTAGGAGCTAAAACCGAGATTTTAAAATCAAAACTTTTCAAAGTTACAAGCACGACTTGGTGCCATTTGCAAAACACGGAACATTCATTTACATTCTCAAATGCCTCTCTGAACAAAACGATTAGAGGAATTGTACAAGTAAACCAAACTAAAGCCAATTAACTTTATTCCAAATAATTCAGCCTTAAGTCATCCTTCAGTCTTCGTCACAACAATATCAATCAATTACACCAAGACACACACAGTCCCCGCAAAAGCAGACGAGTGACCCAAACGCCTAACAAACCGTCTCAAGGCCGAACACCATTCAATGTACGTGATTGAGTCAGGTAAATGGTCGGAGACGTGCACGGCTAATATCCTCCTGGCCCATTCTTCCTCCCCCAGCAGGACAGCAGGTCGGACTAACGTCAGCCTTCACCGTACACGTGGACCACCAGGTTGCTTCCGGTTCTGTGGGATTTACATTACAAAAGCTCATCTCATTGCCGGGTAATTAGGGAGAATGTTCAGGATCTGATAGGAATATTTTTCTTTTGGTGTTTTGAAGTTAGGGTGTCTTCTCAAATCTATTAGCTTTCATTTTTTGCTAGACTGAAAAGCAGTTTCTTTATCACCAGAATGGGGCTACAAAACTATGCAGAGTTTCATTTTTGCTCATCAAATACGATACTATAAAATGGCCCATGTGACAAAAAACTGTCTACAAGTGAAAATAGCTGTTTAATATTGAACAAACATTAAAATTTCATTCTGCTCACTACAACAGGCATACACTCAAATTACTATTTCACATACTAACTAGAGCAGAGGTACAAGACACCAAAAATTTTAAGTTTGTATGAATCAACAGCAAAGGGTTGCAGAATGAACACGGCCCTTTGAAATGCGTACTGGTTAGGAAAAACTTCTTGAAAAATATACTGCTTTTAATTTAGACATTATCAAGACTTGTCTTTAAAATACTAACACTAAATTGCTGGCAATCTGTGTTTCGATAATTATTTTTTTGGTCAGTAATTTGGATACTCAATCTTGGCCTTTCCTCTCAAATATTTCAATAACAATCGCACACTTAAAATTAATAATGTAGTTTTACCGGATTTACATTTGTTACATTATGATGCTGTAAAGTATTACTGTAATCAGAAGGGTCTAATCATCAATTTGATGGATTTTTGTCGGCTAGTCAATATGGAATAGCCTATGCTTATTCCTGTTCCAGTGAATTGTTAAGCATTTCCTAGACCACTGAACTCCTAATTCTTGACAATGCAGCCAATTTTATGTTAAGAATACCCAAGAGAATACTAAAACTCTGTGCTTGTCAGCAATATCAGTAAAATTTCACTTAGAAAAGTGTGTTTCTAGGTGGAAAAAAAACTAGACTAACAACTTTTAGGTCAAAATACTCCCCATAACTGACATTTTCTGGGCTTAAAACTCTTGCCAGTTGATACACTAAGTAGGCAAAGATCTCATTCGAACTGACTCTCCCTAGATGAAAAATAAAATACATTTGGCAAAAAAACTTGCATGGCTGAAAAGCCCTTTCCAGCAAAATAAAATTACAAAAACACTCTTTAGGGAAATCTCCACTTTCTGGGCAAAATCAACTCTCCCAAAGTGGCTAACCTGTCGGCAAATAAACTCCACTTTCAGAGAAAAACAGAATTCATCCCAAAAACTTAAAACTTTTAGGCCAACCAACGTAAACTTAAAAAATAAAAGAAATCGTTGAGAGGCTTCTTGAGCAAAGAAAAAATGTAAATCGATACCTTTTGGGTAGAAAAGTTGCAAACCAACAGATTTCTAGGCAAAAAACTCACAAACTGGTACACTTTTCTATGCAAAATACCATCCCAAGCTTACCATTTTCCAGGCAAAAAAAACTCTCCAACGAACTGACATTTTTCGGAGCACAAAATCTGAAAAATTTATACGATGGGCAGGAAACTTTCAATTAACGTACTTTCTGAGCATGAACCCCTCTGAAACACTTTTATAAGTATAAACGTCCGCTAAACTAATACACTTTTTGTGCAAAAATATCTCCCAGAGATACAAATATTTTAGGCAAAACCTCTCCCAAACAAACAATTTTCTTCAGACAAAAATTTCTAGACATGAAACACTGGAGATGATATATGGAATGTTTAAGCCAATAACTCACGAGTCCTGAACTGAATTAATATCAATCAAGCATTAGGCCTTGGAAACCATACGGTGCTATGTTATGCTGATTATAGTCACCAAAGATGAACTGGTGGAAAGGGAGCGTGGGGCATCATGTGCCGAGATGACAGGTGACATTTTAAAAGAGGATAGGGACGAGGAGATTACTGTACTTGGGGAGTAGTGTGGCTCGTAGTCTCTAAACTAGCTCAGAAAAGCTCCCCCCCAAAAAAATCGGGGGACTGATTGTGAGCAGGTCAGTCCCAAACACCTTAAAATGTTTGATTTCCATTATCGGCCATGTGGGCCAGTGTATATGCTAGGGAAACAGAGTCCACTCCTTGAGAGCCAGCATGGAGGATTAAGGGCAAACAAGAAAAAACAAGGACGCTGCGATCTATGGCGTCCAGGAGGCTGTTAAAAGACCAACCCGAAGTTGGCCTTCTACCCTCACACCTAAGGGATGGTGTGGTGGGGGGGCAGAGGAAGAGGTTTTGTAAGAAAGATAGAGAGAAAGAAGAGGGTTAAGTGAAAGATTAAGAAAAACCCAAGCCGAAAGTTGGTTGAGCATAGGACCAAAGCCCAAGGCTGGAGGAAGGTCTAGGTGGAGGCCAAATGGTTGGCCACCCTACTAGCCAAAAAAAATCTGACTTTCTATCCAAAAAAATGGCAAACAGATGTTCTAGCCAAAAAAGCCAGGACAACAGGTGTTCTACCTATATAAAAAAAACTAACTAGACTTCAGCAACAAAACTAACAAACAGTTGTTAGCAAGATTACCAGAAAAATTACAAACTAAGACTTTCTAGCGAATAAACTAACAAATTCAGATGTCTTGAAAACAAAGTATAAAAGCTAACCGCATCTTGAGGGCAAAACCATAAAAACTAACAGACTCCATGAAGGAAAAAACAACCAGAAACTAACAATATATGAAAGTAAAAGCATTGCATAAAAATTGTAGATAAAACTTTCACGATCAGAATTCCTTTATGCAGAATATGACAAACCAATGTAATGAAATTCTCAAAAGCATACTTCCTGAATCCGAATGATATTAAGCCATTTTTGTCTTGAATCCTGGACCTGTTACAAACACCAGCACAAATATCCCGTGCTTTATATATGATGTACTCAGATGATACTAATGTTGATGAATCCTGATTCTACCATCTTGCACCAACAAGACATTATAGATTATCAAGAGCAAGGCTTGGAGCCCAAACTCCGCTGCCACCAGGTGATTTCTAAATACCTAATTCATATTCCAATGTCAGTATTCCAAACTGAATTGTCATATTCCAATGTCAAGTTCTAAACTGAACTGTCATATTCCAATGTCAAGATTCTAAACTTAACTGTCATATTCCGGTGTCAGCATTCTAAACTTAACTGTCATATTCCAATGTCAAGATTCTAAACTTAACTGTCATATTCCGGTGTCAGCATTCTAAACTTAACTGTCATATTCCAATGTCAGTATTCTAAACTTGCCTGTCACATTCCAATGTCAGCATTCTAAACTTAACTGTCATATTCCAATGTCAGTATTCTAAACTTGCCTGTCACATTCCAATGTCAGCATTCTAAACTTAACTGTCACATTCCAATGTCAGCATTCTAAACTTTACTGTCATATTCTAATGTCAGTATTCTAAATTTGCCTGTCATATTCCAATGTCAGTATTCTAAACTTGCCTGTCACATTCCAATGTCAGCATTCTAAACTTAACTGTCACATTCCAATGTCAGCATTCTAAACTTAACTGTCATATTCCAATGTCAGTATTCTAAACTTGCCTGTCATTCCAATGTCAACTATTCCAATGTCAGCATTCTAAACTTAACTGTCACATTCAATGTCAGCATTCTCATATTTCCAATGTCAGTATTCTAAACTTGCCTGTCACATTCAATGTCAGCATTCTAAACTTAACTGTCACATTCCAATGTCAGCATTCTAAACTTTACTGTCATATTCTAATGTCAGTATTCTAAATTTGCCTGTCATATTCCAATGTCAGTATTCTAAACATAACTTTCATATTCCAATGTCAGTATTCTAAACATAACTTTCATATTCCAATGTCAGTATTCTAAACTCAACTGTCATATTCCAATGTCAGTATTCTAAACGTTAACTGTCATATTCCAATGTCAGCATTCTAAACTTAACTGTCATATTCCAATGTCAGTATTCTAAACTTGCCTGACATATTCCAATGTCAGTATTCTACACTTAACTGTCATACTCCAAACCTTTTCTTTAGCCCAAAATTAGACCATCACGACCTTTTAACAATCACAAGCTAGACATCAAGCTTTCCTGTACACCAAAATTTACCACCACGAACTAAGAAAATATTAAGCACAACTCTTAACATTAACGATTAGTTATTCTCATCAGTACTCTAGACACACCAAACTTCAATTCAACACCTTCACAACTTCAATGTCATGGACTTAATTTAAAACACGAACATATACTTAAAACAAACCTCCGTCATAGTAAATATATTTAATCCTTGAGATACATACCGTCAATGCGGCTCCTGACTCACAATATCATGTCGACATTGTCAACTCTGACCTTTGTAATAAAACTTGCCGAGATCAAGAACAAAACCTCTGTATAAATCCTTTGACATCTAAAAGGCTAAATAATGAAGCAATGCCAACACTAAGAAAATTTCCTTATTAACAACATATACCTGGCATCTTATATAAAGTCATCCAAGATCATGTATATTTTACTATAAAACCAGTTGACATTCTAATGACTTCGAGTTACCCTAACTAAGCAAGACCGGCCAAGAACCATTTGGAGCAACAGAAAAGCTATACCGGCTGTACATCTAAATATGAATAAACCAATAAAATAAAACCTCTTATTACATATTCTGTCGGTAACAAAATACCCCAAAACAGCATCACCATTATTTAAGTGCCTCTCATCTGGGATATCCATCTCCAATTCTAATGGCCAACACAAAGCTCAGCAAGTCAGTACGATACTTTCATTGTCAACAAACCTTCAGGGGAAACTTGAGAACACCTTAGTCAATAAACCAGCATAAATTGATGTACATATTTCAAAAATTTACATGAAAGGTTCTTTTTTAACTTCCGTACTTAAATGTTAACCAGATTTTCCACAGGATCTAATTCATCTAGACTACACCAAGCTTTATTTTGGAATACAATCGTATCAGTTAAGCCTTCCGTTTGAAAGGCACCCTTAAACTGAGGACAGTTTCCTCATCTTATTAAACAAGGAAAACCATTGTTCAGTTTTTAAAATTCAACTTTTGCATTCACTTCAGGGTGGGTTATTATCTTACCTAGCCTCAAATTCCCAGCATTTCCAATATTTCGAGAACCTAATCATCATTACCTTGTTAAATGTTTTGTCAAATAAGTTTATCAATTTTAGGCCAGAGACTCCATAAACCACTAATTACTGACGATGTCATGAACTTGCAATGTTTCTCCCACAGAACTGAAAAAATACACTTCGTGGTATTTATCCTCCTTTATGTCAGGTACACGAATCGAAATGATAGCCTAAGACGAGAAGGTGTTTAAGACCCAAGCTGGTACCACCTTTTGCAAGGACGGCATGTGTCCGAAATATAATCAAAGTATTGTCGTACACTTGTCAAAAAAAGATAACTTATGGCATTCTAAATGTTCTGATGGACTTACTTTAGATTTTTTAAAGACATCCGGCAGGATATAAATGATATTCAGTATTTAAATTACTATTGTGAAAAATTTTCCTGTAAATACTATGTAAAACACGAACTTATTATACAGCAAATCAATTACAATAAATTCTCCAAGTTAGAATTTCCTTATTACGTCAACAAATTCGCACAAAATGGTATTTCGAACAACGGAATCTAATAATTAACTCTTAGTGAAATATGACAACTCAGTATTAAAATTTCCCCGAAATGAGAATTTTTCTTAGAAAAAATCGAAGAATCTGAAGTCATGCATACAGAGTACTTTTGCATCTAACTATACGAAACAATTTTAATCAGTTATCCTTAATAAAAATCAGTCAGTTTTATGTATAAATATCTCTGAAGATAGATCAAATACCCTTATCCACAAATTCTTACAAGTAAAATTGTACACAACTCCAAGAAAAGAATTATGTCAGCTGCAATGGCCAACAGTACAACAATTAATACATTCGAAATACAGAATCATACCACAAGTCTTTTGCTTGATTGGTTTATAGTTTTCTACGAGGTTAAGCACAAGAATCAAAGTTTGTATGCCAACCAAGTATTCGCCTGAGTACGATATCAAAGCCATACGAGCGAACGTTACGAATTGTCTCAAGCAGTAACTTTACCACATTAATCACACCCTTCTTGGACTTCCTGTACATAAAGTAATTTTTTTGACATTTGAAAATGTCCGTCTAACATTCATCATCAGTGACAGAAAACTGGAATGCATCTGGAAAAGCATAAGGGAAGTATATAAAAGGTTTTTTTCAGATCGGCAAACAGCTATCAGCTTAGAAAACAACCCTTTGAATCGGTCTCGAAGACGATAACAGACTAGTCATACCTCCTGCTGAGGCCACTCCCTCCCCGGACACTGCAATGCTGACTCCCAGGGAGTACTTTATTTTAAAAATAAGTCTTTCCAGTTTATATATGAGGACTTCTGTACTTCAACTTACGTCACTTATTTGAGCAATAATAGTTTTCTTAAAACTATTCTGGTTTACAGATTATTAGTTTTGACAGACACTTCTCTAGTTCTCACTTTGTCCTTGATATCAAAAACAAAAAAGCCTCCTTTCTCAAAAATTAAAATAACATGTACTCAAAATTTACGACAAAAAATTCTAGAATTCACTTAACAATATGGTGACAAAAAAAATATCTTTACATAAAAAAATTGACCCCACTTTCATACCCTCTAAGATTAGAAAAATCTATGATCATGGAACAACGGAACTCCTTCAAGTGTTTCAAGAGTATGTTCCAAGTAAGAATCTAAAGTGTGAGAATGCTAAGAGTGAGGTACTGTTTCTGGAAGAAATAACAAAAGTGCCTTGACGGTGCTTAGTGTGCCTAGCGGGGAATCAGCAAAGTATTCAAGTTGTCCAAGACTCATCCTGCCAAGACTGATGCCTTATAACACTCAAGAGGTACCAGAAAGCTTCAGTAAAGTATGTAGTGTGAAATGGTACCACGTAGACCTATGTACAGACTTCAGCAAGACACAAAACGAGCACACAGAGAGAGAGAGAGAGAGAGAGAGAGAGAGAGAGAGAGAGAGAGAGAGAGAGAGAGAGAGAGAGAGAGAGAGAGAGAGACATGGACTTCATTGCAAGATGAAACGTGCAGGTTTTCTCTGCTGGCAAGTACTTGAGTGATCAGAACCACTTCTACAGTGCAAAAAGTATGCAATTCAGCAGATTCCAAGTTGTGCAGTAAATTTGCCAAGTGTTTCTGTGTAACAACAGTAAATATGCCAAGTGTTTCTGTGTAACAGCTTTAACAGTAGACTGAAAAATCTCCCTTAAATGTATAGTGTGTGATTTTAAGTTCGTAAAGAGGAAAGTCTAGTGAGAATGGAAGGTTGAGAGGAAGAAGCAAGACTGATTTCTCAGTCAGACCAGTTTAAAAAATATTTCGTGTCCACAGCTTATAACATTGCAATAAATAATTTCTACTTCAAGATTTCTGCCAGTTAACCAGTAGGAAAAACTTTACACAGCTATGAGTCTCCAAATTCAAAGTTATCAAATCTAGATTGCAATTCCACATGATATACCATAACTAAGAAGAAACTGGATATTATAATTTTCTTGATTGTTTGTAGCCACTAAAGGTTTTAAATGAATTTTTGCCCTGCTCTGTTGTGCTAAGAAATGACAAAGGCACGAATTTTTTTCTGGCTAAATAAAGGCTTTGACGATAAGAACTGAGAAAAAAGCTGAAATTCAGATGTCCTCGTACAACAAAATCAGTACATAATTTGGCATTACAATAATTTTACCATTATCCAAATTTCAAAGTTAAATTTTTAACATTAACTGAATCTTGATCATAGTAACTAACTTACATTCAATTGGAACAGCATTAAACAAGTAACCTCTCTCTCTCAAAAAAAAAACCGATTAATACAATACCTTAACCTACAAAATCTCCATATGTCAAGACACTTGTGCATTGTGAATTCCAAATTTTACAAACTAAATTTTTACAAAATCTATAAATCAGAAATAATAAACATGCGAACCTCTCGAACAGTTTACATTAAAAAAGTCATGAGATTCAAATACATATTTTGTTAAAATGTAACTACAAACAGAGACCGAGTTAAGTTCCTAACCTGAGCCAGAACTAATTTGCAAAAATTTAATTTCTAATAACTGTTCTCTGGGTAAGTATTCGCATAACAAAAATCCTATCAAATATCTTACACTTTTCTTTCCATCCCTTTAGTCCCTTCTAATTTGCTGTTCAACTTCTTTGAACACGATAACTTACACCTTTCATGGGAAACCAGTCCCTTAGGTCAACATTACAAGGAAAGACAATGAATTTCTCTTGTACAGCAAAAGGTATGGAGCATATTTAGTGTTCTAGAGTAAAAGTCTACCTATCAATGTAATAAGGCAAATAAACCTTTCTCATAACTCAAAATGCTTATTAATTCATACACCAGAACCTTGTCAAACTTCTCTTAAAACAACACTTTCACTTAATCATTGATAATAATACCTAACTTATTTTGAAGTTTCATTTTGAATTTGAGATTACCTAAAAGATTCAATCACTTAATGTCAGAAAATCCAAATTATCCTAAGAGTAATGCATTCAAATTGAGTACTGACTCCCTTCAAAACAGCACTGAACTTCTGAGTTGACTTGTTAACTCGTTTATCAACAACACTATTGTCATCAATACCAAACTATGCTTAAAGCAATATTTTCAGTTTTAAACCTCACACGTCAGCAGTGTCTTGAAATATGCAGATATGACAATAATGCTCTTGATAAGATACTTTCCAATATTTAATAGTATCAACTTACAACCGATTTATGTCTAATGTTAAGCAAAAGCATTATTGTCATGTAAGCATTTTACAAAATTTAGTGTGTATCAATTTTTTTTATAACAGGGGATGTTCTCCATCTGTCATCAAAATTCATATGAAACTACTAAACTACATTCTGAAATATCTCATATTTGAAGTGTGTAAACTTGTATATGCTTCAGGCTATCATCTCTCTCCCTCTCCCGTATTAAACAAAGCAGTTCAGTAACCTAAGTTTTAAAGTAAAAGTACCAATGGTTTATTTACATATGGTAATAATGCAAGATCTCGAAACTATTACAAAACTAATTCTAAAGGATCTTTGATATAAATCAATAAAAAACTTTGGCTGAAGGCTGCGAAAAGTATATATGAGAAGCTTAACGCCAAGTCCATACTACGATGTTAGCTAGTTTTAGGATATCTATGGGACTTGCTGAGAAAAAAGTATCAAAAATCATTTGAACGTTAGCCGAAAATATAATCTTTTTAAGATGGTTCATACCTCAGAGGTTTTGTTTCCCTCAACTGTTCCTAACTATACTGACCAACACAAGATATTCCATACAATCAGTAAAACCTATTCTTTCTGACAAATGAACTTTCAACTGATAATTTTTGAACTAACGGAAAATAACAGGAAATAAGCATAACATATTAGTCTAATTTACCAAGGCAAGTATGACGACCGACCTGCTGTATACTGCAAATAAAAACCAAGTACCTGAAAAATACTATCCTTAAACATACGTGACTTCAAAATGTAATAACATGTTTAGTCAAACAGGTCCACTTTCCATAGACATTGCAGCCTGACATACCTTCAGTATGCCAGGCTTATCACACCTACAGTCTTGATTGCTGCAGTTTGGCTCACTTCAGTCATGGATGTTGCAGGCTGGCACACTTCCAGCCATGAATGTCTAAGCTTGACACACTTTCACTTGTAGGCATTGCAGTTTGGCTATTACAATCTTGGACATCACAGTGGCACACTCTCAGTCTATATAGGCATTCTGCTGTGGACAATGCAGTTTGGTTCATATCCAGTCATAGACATTGCAGCTTGGCCCACCTTCAGTCGTGGATGATGCAGCTTGGCATACCTTCAGTCTTGGATGTTACAGTTTGGCACACGTTTAGTCATAGACAATCCAGCCTGGCACATCTTTGATCATAAGCATTGCAGTTGACACATCTACAATCTCCTAAGTTTCAGTTTGGCACACCCTCAACCGCAGACACTGAAGTTTAACACATTCTGTCTTGGATGCTGCAACTTGGCACACCATTCATAGATGATTACCAGTTCAATTTGGTGTACATCGAGTCAAGGATACTGCAGCCTGATGCACCTTCAGGCATGGTTATGCAGCTTTTTGCACTAAATCAGTCATGGACATCACATCTTGGTACACTTCCAGACATGGGCAAATCGTATATAAACAGCAGTAGCAGCTACGGTTCTGGGTTGTTATATCCCTAACTATTAGCTCATCCACAGAATACTAGCTTGCCAGCTCCATTAATTTCCTTTCAGTTCAATCTGTGACTAAACCTTCATCCTTAGAGTGCACAAACAACAAATCTTCCATTCTTGGTCATACAGAAAAGAATTTGAAAGAAAACAGACCCAGGGTCTCAGTACTGCACTGCCTGGGGATATATTGATTCTTATACTAAGTCTGAACCACTGGGTGATGAGATTTGTGTAAGTGGTCTTTGTGTTACTTGGTAGTTATTTGTACTCCCATGAGGTGAAAACTAGAGGGATGAGACCCATGCTTGCTCATTCCCAGCCTGGAAAGTACAACTATAGCCTGGGATCTCTGAGTAGAAGGGCAAGCCTTGTTCCACTTCTGATATTGCTGCTGCTTTTTTGTGGGTTAGAGGTGATCAGTCAGTCAAAACGCCCCGAGACCTAGAACAAGAGATTCCTTATTAGTTTAGTGCTAGATGAATTTAACCGCAATCCTATCAAGGGGATCAGACCTAGTGTAGTTCGTATTTGGTGGCTTAAAATCTCGACAAATAATGCAGCAAGTCTGTGGTGTGGTATACCCAAGAGCCTCTGCCTTCTTAGAAATACCCAGAAACACCGCTATTCCAATATTGTATCTAGTTTTAAGTTTCTTCCCTGTTGAGAACTCAGCCACGTTTTAGGTTTGAGAAACTATGAATAAAGCTACGCTTCCTGCCTTTAGAGGACGAGTCAGGTACAGTACAGAATTCAGTTAAAAGGAAGGGTTAATTCGGGAGGAAGTGTTAATAAAAAACAACCGAACTTCACTAACATGTGTAATAAAGAAGATGGGTTGTAGGATGGAACAACAATATTAAAGGTGAAAGATGGTGTGTGTGTGTGTGTGTGTGTGTGTGTGTGTGTGTGTGTGTGTGTGTGTGTGTGTGTGTGTGTGTGTGTGTGTGTGTGTGCGCGCGCGCGCGCGCGTGTGTGTGCACCCTGTAACCAGTATGTTGGATATTGAGGAAATGCAGAAGGCATTGTGATGCTGTCTTAACGAGAAAGCTGGGAATCTCTACCTCTGGTGCGTCTGGCAACAAGTGTCAGTAAAGACAACTTCTGTTTTATCCACAAATCCGTTGACTCTGTTTTATCCACATTACAAACAAGTACCTTACCGACCCCATTTTCGTAGACAGGTTTTGTTAAATTAGAGGCACAGGATTATTATCTATATGAAATATATTTCCACAGGGCAAACCTAATATTCAGTATGACCCTAGAATCAGAGCTTGAATGGATTGGGGTTCGCAAAAATGTTCATGAGCCTGCACAACTGTGTAATTTAACATGACACTTCTGGTAAAAAGTTGCCACCTCAGTCCTGTGACAATTTAGTAACCTATTCTTATGTCAATTTAGTAACCTATTCTTATCTCGGGGCTCGTACATTTATATAATATACAAAGCTTTTCTTTAGGAACGCCATTGTTTATGGGAAAATGGCTCATGCATATTTTGTGTCAATATTTTTGCTCTCGTATCAAACCTCGAGTTATCGAATTTATGGGATCTTTTATAGAAAACCAAACTATATACAAACTTACCAACAGAAAATCAAACTATATAAAAACTCACCAATTTCAATGGCTGATTCCTGCCATATCACGAGGGCTTGGATAGCTTTCTACCTCGACATTACACACAGATTCACTGTTGCGGTTTCTCTGTTAATGTGGTTTCTGGTTCTTCCTCTCGTCGTTCCGGCATTAAGTAGCTTTGATTCAAACTAAAGTCGTTTCGATACACCTATAAAGCCGATTTGATACAACCCAGTTCGTTCCTACACAAACATTTAAGCGCCCAAACTGATTTTTTCAAACATTTATACGATTTTTATAAAACCAAAATTGTCGTATTTGCGTTTATTATGGCAGGCAATCATCAGAAACGTGCAGTGCACAAACATTTATCTTTTACAAGTACACTGAAGTTTACGTAATTCGGATATCTAATACTTTTGGCAACTCTCATGAATTAGTTGTCAATCTATTTTTTACTCACGATAATTTAGTTTTTCTAATATATTTATCTTAATCTACCGTGTTTATTTCGCAAATCTAAATTTCCAAGGCTGTAATATGATTGCTTGATTTTGCAATGCTAAATTACCGCGAAAATAAATAAGCTTAGCTAAATGGTTCTTAAGAACTGACTGATGACAGTGCTGACTAGTGCTAAATGGCGCACTGACACTGATTATAAAAATACATTAGCAATAATAGATCGCAGAACACATTTCGCATTGTTGAGGGCTACTTAGTTCTCTGTTAAGTGATTAGGTTTACTGATTTATCGAAGTCTATATCTGGATTTTGCGTTAGCAATCAGATCTTACGTCTTCTTCTGCTGTTTAACTTAGTAAATGATTTGACTGGTCTATTGAAAGACTGCCAGTTGTATCGAATTGTTTTTATGGATGTATTGAAACGACTTGAATCGGAATAGCCGTGGCCCCTTGAAGTGAAATTTTGTCTGTAAAGTAAAAATACCGTCTATATTAAAAGGTACTTATTAGAAAAAGAACGTCGATACAAATAAAGTCTTAGGTTACAGAGAAACTGGGCTATATAATTCCTTTATATACCTATTGGTCAATGAAAATCATTAATTGCAGCTCGTTATATTGCAGTAAAGAACTAAGCTATTATTCACGTTCATTTCAGTGCTGGTAGCAAATCTCTTAGGTAATGAACACTGCAACTGACAAGAATTGTTTTTACCAATTTCTGATATTAAGACACAGGATTCCGAATCTATGCAAATTGGACAATTCTAACCCAGTGGTAGGTAGTGGGTCATATCCTTCGTGAATAGTCTTTTGAAAGATTTTCAAAATTCCAGTGTGTCAAGATTTAGCACCTTTTATTCCCAGTATTCAATTAAACAATACATTGCAACATTTCATAGTAAAATAAAATGCTTATGTTAGTGTAACATTTATTCAGCTAGTCTTTGCCACTCATAAGGTATTTCCTTAGCTTGGTAATCGGTAAAGTGAGAGAAACAAATAAAAGTGTTCCTCACTTGTGCTCTAAATTTCAAGACTAGTCTGGCCAAAAAAAGTACGAGCATGAGACTAAACCGATGACACATTCAGTCTACACAAGCTTCAAGATTCATCGAACACACAATGAGATTGCCAGATGAAACTCAAATCATGCGAGCAAGATTGTGCTTAATCCAGATGAATATGAAATAATTTTTCCAAGAGCAAAAAACTAACGCCACCTTATTCGTAACTCAAATTATATTTACACGAGAGATCAGTAATCGAAAATATCTCATAAGAAAAAAGCTAACTAATGACGTATCATGGTTTTAATGAGTTCGGGACGATTAGGCCGTATTACGTCTGTGAACCTGTTAGGCTAGGCCGTCACAACTTTAGGCCATGTGATGTTTAGGCCGTTAGACATGGCGGAAGCTTCTTGGGACGCCGTGTTTAGTACTAGCTCCTTCGGGGATCAAAGTATTATATACACCCAATTCGGTCGTTTGCCAGTTTGGATGTTACGGCGTAAATGACTCACTACCAGGACCCGTTTTAATGGCACTCCCAACTACGGAGGAAACTAGCGCGGCAGAAATAAATCACCTGTCCTTTAAAACTCATTTCCTTTGGTACTGCAAGACAAATACATAGCTAAAATCTAATCTCAAGACTCAAGCAACCCACTGATTACAAATGTATCGTAACTGAAAGAACCTTCAGTTTATTCAACATCATTTTTGAATGATACATTACATCAAATTGATGTTTAACTGAATTGTATTTTTATTTTAATCTTTGTAGGGGTGGGAGATGGAAACTAATTGGAAATAATAACCCCACCCTTTCCTCGACATTAAAATGACTTTGTTTGGGACAATTTCATATTTTTGTTTAATTATCCTGTCTTTTATTTATATTATCTCTGCTTCATTTGGTTTTCCTTTGTTTTTTCTTTCGTGCTGTTTATTCTTTGCTGGTTTACTTATTCCGAAATGCGTTATTTTTCTTTTCCATATTGGTGTCTTTGGCCTTAGTAACATTCTAATTTGTCAAGTTAAGATCGTAACTTGGCTAATAATAATAATAATAATAATAATAATAATAATAATAATAATAATAATAATAATAATAATAACTTTAAAAATAATAATAACTAAAATATTCAAATCTTTAAAAACCTTTTCACTCCAATAAAACTAAATAATGCTAAATCTGCTAACACCACTTCACCCCAGGTAAAAATGAACTGTTAACATACTGAATATCTGTATCATCCAAAAATTTAGCTATCATCCATCGGCTACTTGCACTAAATCAGGTTCTAAGTTTGGAGTAAAATACTAAAATTTAACTTGAATGGCACAAACATTCACGGTGCTGCCATTTTAAATTGCCGCTAAATGAGAGTGAAACTTAAAATCACAGAAATGTTAAGAGATTCAATTGATTCATTTCCATCTTCCCAGACGGGACTATTCAACATACCTTCGATCTTTTAAGCTTAAATGAGAAGCTGTAAAGATTAATTAAAACAAATACCTTTCATTACTTTGGTACAACAGGGCTAGAGGATTTTATTGGGCCTTGCAATGTCAGCAGGCCTATGTAGGGTAATTTCAAATTCAAAGTAATTTAATTTACGGTGTATTTCCCGTAACTGAAACCAAAACAATGAAAGTCTTCAAGATTAAAAGAAAGTCACGGAATAGAATACATTCCAGTTTTGTAGCCAATCATGCAATTGCAACATTGCTAGTTTCGCAAAGTAATTCTAGTCGCTAAACCAAGCTTTCTCGTAACCGCATATCAATGAAGATGCTTTCATTTTTCCACATGCTCAGGTAGCTTCCAACCCTGCAGGCCTAAATGGGTTACAAGTTAATGTAAATGTAATTTAACACAACACACATATATATATATATATATATATATATATATAATATTTATTTACATATATATATATTATATATATATATATATATATATATATATATATATATATATATATATATATATATATATATATATATATATATATATATATATATATATAGGCCTACCATCAACTCAAGCAATGGGCATTCCTTTCCATCCATCTTCATAGTCTATAACCCCTTACCTTTTCAGTGTCTCCGAATATTCATGTCACCATATTTACTTACCTAATCCATACCAAAGAGAACTGGTTAAGTTAAATTCAGCTTTATTTGTCACTAGTACCACACCGCAATAGTGTACAGTCGATATCCGATTGTTTCCGTGACAGCAAATTTCACTATTTGAGCATCTGGTACGCCAACTCGGCCAATACAAAAGGAAGTACAATATGAAAACCAAATACCTCTGATACCAATAAACACCGATATGTTTCTGGGTATCAAGGGTATTTTTCTCTCTATCTACCCTAGCTGAAATCCACACCAGTTGACTAGCAGTCAGGTCTTTTGAAAACTCTTGATGACCATTCATCAGGTATTTGGTCATTGCTACCTTAGTTGAAGAGACCATTCTGCATTGTTACCTTAGTTGAAGAATGACTATCGATTTAACTTGGGACTATCAGTATTTAGCTTATTTGTTCATCAACACCACAACCTTTGAACGTCAGTTACAGTAATTAGGACATGGACACATTAAAATGTCCTTTTTCTTAAATTTTTTGACAAAAATCTTAACTCTAGACAGATTTGCATCAGTTAAATTTTATTCAATAAATTGCACTTACTGTATTTTCGATTTGGAAACCTAGAACATTTAATTTAAACCATTGGCTCTTTACATATGTCATGAACTTAATAAAATCCCTTTGCTTCACTCCTGATATGAATATGACTTCTGGTTCTCATGGCCCAGACCCAGAGGTCCACATCAAGCCCCTCATCCCTCCGGCACCTAAACACCCTCGCAATAAAATCTGTTAAGGACCCTGAACCATACCTACATTTAAAATCCTCCAAATTTTGGAAAAAAAAAAAACATTGGAAAGTCAGTTTTCGAAATAGTTGTAGCCTATACAATGGGCATCCATCTCTTGAGGATATAAACAACCGGCTAGCATTCGAAAATTCACGATTCTTAATTTTGCGACCACAGTACTCCTTTCCATTACACCTTTTAAGATTTCCAATGATTATTCAGACTTCTATCATCTACAAAATCAAGACTATTCCCGGGAATGTAGGTGAAACGAACCTGAAATGCCTTATTCTTAGCAGCGAACTTCTTTCATTTCGTAAATTCTTGTTCCCGAACACCTCTGGCCATCTTCAGGCTTAGACCGGCTACTACACTGAGCGGGCTGAGCTCAGCTGAGCCTTAGTTCCGGCTTCCGGCTTCCGGATTCCGGAATCCGTTGTCAGGGTAGGAATTGCTTTAGCCAACCAGAGGCCTCCACCATGCGGAACGTTTCTATCACCCTCTCTCATTGGCTGAAAGCTTTAGTTTTTGGCAAAGCGTCTTTGCAAACGACCTCCCATTGGCTGGTGGAATGAGAACCAGTTTTCAAACGATATTTCTGTGGGGACCATTCTCCTTTGGTGTCTAACATATAATGTATAATGAATATGTTCGACATTGATTTCTGAACAACCCAAGCAAAAACTTTCCTTTTATTACTCCCGCAGAATTTCCGTATTTGGAAATTTTACTTTGCTTTGTTATAATAAATATAATTGTTTCGTTTGAATGGCTTAGTCCCAGGCTTACTATTTTTACCTCTGCGCTGTTCATTTGCACTTTGCTGACGTCATGCGTTGGCTTATGCTTCGTTCAGCTCATTTTAATATATATTCTCTCTTGTCCTCGTTCATCTTCACTTTTCCAGTCCATCTCACTCTCAAAAATCTTTGATTATGAGTTTTAGGACGCAACCTAAAGGATAATATATAATCAAGGCAGAAATCTGCATCATCTGCGTAACATGATAATCTAATAACTGGTTTAGCATATACTAATATCTGAAGTTCCCGAACACTGTCTCTTTCCTGGACAAGTATTTCCTGGACAATCAATAAGGGTTAACGTTGCACATGTGCCGTTAAGATTTCGTCCGTAACAGTTCTGCCAGTGGTGTCTTTTCAATAAAAGTCATTATTTTTGAAGAACTCCATACAATTGTGTGTTATTCATGCAATAACCATGAAGTTTTTAAGTGTAGAAGAACTCCACAATTATTATTTCTTTGATACGTTTTTTTAATATACAGGTACTTTCGTCTACTTGAATAATTGCCCTCTTCAGCTGAAGCCTTCTACAATTCTTAGTAACTGTAGAAATCAGTCAAGAGTATATGGCAGTCATTTATTTTCATTTTTGTAAAACTTGTCACTATTAATTCCTGGCGTAATCAGTTTTAAGAATAACTTGATCTTATTTCCTTTGAGAAATGCAATAGGCCTACAGACTCCCTATCATAACGAAACAGGAGTTACCAGTAAAGATAAAAAGAACAGTTCGGTTATTTCAACAACGTTAAACCACTGTTTCGTAATTGTTGAACGTGCATTAATATGAAAAATTACGTATTCCTACGATTATCCATATGCACGTCAATTGTAGGCTTTCTGGTACGAAATCCCCATCCATCGTATATTGCAATTGCACTAAGTAGCGCCAATCCACGTCGAAATCTTGGGATAATAAACTAAAACAACTTTTTTCCTTAAGCTTTACGGCAAAAGCCTTTAACAGCTGCTAATTTTGGCAGAGACTAGCCAACTTTAACATCATATATTTATTACATAATTAACCTTACCTGCAAACAATGAAGGTGCAACACTCTTCAAATGCAAAGTCCACAAGAATGATTATGACCCAACAACCAATGGGGTTATACCGAACTTCCTTCACTAGCCCTCACCCAGTTCGGCAGTTCTGGGGTAGTTGTAGAAATATAAGACGTATACTGGCGAGGCGAAAGGCCTGGATGAACTGAATAGTTCAGAGAAGGCCATAAAATAACCACAGAGAAAACTTCTGTATCAAAATAATGACTGTACTTCGAATCTTTATGGTTTGCGCAATACAGTATTCAGAACGTCGGGTTTCTTGTATTGTTTCTTAAATTTGTACAGAAACTTCCTGGAATCATCACAGTTTTATATAAATTCTATTTTCTGAAAATATATCTGGTGTTTCAGAGAAAGTAAACTATTAAGTAGGGAAAAATGTACAAACTATAAGCCTTCCTTGGTAAGGTACAGCTACCCTGCCTTGTGGATGACTATTCATTCAATGGCTAAAGTACCTACCCTCAAAAAAGGTGTAACTGCGGAGGCCTAACATGACCAGAAGAGAATTCCAAATCTGTCTTGGCAAAAGCTACAGCAGTTATACCTAAAGAGTCTGGAGATCTTGCCTAGCTGGTCTTCACCAAAGGCCCCAGAATGATTGTCATTTATTTGGAAGGGGGCCAATAACGACCATGAGCAGCTATAGTCATTGGGGCCATCAATTTTTAGATATGATCAACTCTCTGAAGTTCTGGGCATTTACAAACATATATAAACTGCCCGAGTTTCTATACTGTAATCGTTTGTATTGTTAAGTGGTCCCTTATAGAATAGTTACTTAGCTATAGCACCTTGCTAAACCAGCCTGAGGGTTTATTGACATATTTTTTACTATCTTGCTTGCAGTCTGGACTGTTGCAGATACTAGATTTTATCTATGAATATATCCATGTTCAAAAATTCTTCACAATACCATCCAATTAACTTAATCAGTAGTTATAAATGTGGTTTCAGAATTTACAGAAGCACTTGTCATGGAAGGTTAAGAGTACTGTACTATCATCCTAAAAAGTTGGATATTCAGCTACAACAAATAACATAAGCAGATGAAGTTAGAAAAGCTTGAATCACAGAGAGGAATCGAGTTAACATTTAGTTCCATACACATTTGTCAAGCAGTTATCTGATAAGCTGTAGCCAAACTATTCTTTCTCTAATAATTTTTGTGAAAATTTTTAAATGGCCCAGGTCAACAAGGTGTACTTTACAGTATTGTATCATTCTGGTGTCTAATTGACTGTTTAACAGAAAAGTCAGACAGCTTGCATGTTCTAAAATCATGCTGTATCTGAAAAAAAAAGCTTCCTAGCAGGGGATGTAACAGTAACTATTTCAAAGAGACAAGCAGAAGGCTAGATGTTAGATTACAGGAACACAAAAGATCATATAGATTATGTTTGGAGTATAGTTTAATTGATATACTCTGGAGTTAAGATGTATAACAGGCTGGAAAGGGGAAAAATGATCAAAGAAAGTGATGCAGGTAGACAGAAGGTGGTATAAAACACTCCAGTTAATCTTTCAGGTACATATGGAAACAATAAATCCTTTAGGCAAAAGGCTCTCTTTCCAAATTATTTGGTTTGCAGAATTTGGAAACTGATCTTAAAGCTATCAGCACTGTTAACACCCCTCGGTTTATCTCACTTTCTTGCAAGCAATTATTTGTATGAGTCTTCTGGACTTTTCATGAGAGTTAAGGTAATGTAACGGGCAATAAATGAAAATGACTTAATTTACTATTAGGATTATGATTACTGCTGTTTTAATTCACTGTTTCTGCCCTTGGCAGTATACTGTCATCTTAATCTTTGTGGGCCTCTGTAACTGAAAAGGTCTATTTCATAGGCTGAGGAAAACTTCTATATATTTGGCAAAATATAACCAATTAAACAAAGCTGTGCATTGCAACTTTCAATTGTCTAATCATCATTAATGTTTTATGGAAAAAGTAACGCTTCCTCCAAAACTTAGAGATATTAATTTAAAATTGAATGTAGAATTATCAGAATTTCTTCAGCAATTTATAAATGCTTTACATTTATTATGATTAAAAATGTACTGTCACTCATTAGGAACAAGTTTCAAGTCAATCTACTTGGAAAGAAATCTTCCAAAGAACAGACTGCCCATATATGAAAAAGTAAAGAAATTAAAACCTAAAAAATTAATTGTTTATATGAACCAATTACTTATAATCAATGTAGCCCAAATTCAGGGTCACTGAAATGACTGACACTAAATACATGCCATTGGATCACTTGGTCTCAAGCAGTTAGCAGCCTCAATCTTCATGGGGACAAATAATTATCTGTGAGATATTTGTGGTTTGTATAAAAAACTTAATTTTTTTTAGAAAATTAAATTTATAATATAGGTGTGATGGATCTTGCAACTGAACACAAGAGAATTTAGATAGGAGGCACACTCAACTGCTGATGTCCTGAGGGTGAAAAGTACTGTGCCTAAAAGACAAGGAATATCCAGAATAAAGATGTGTAAAGGAACCCATGGCTCCAAGAATAACATAGGGTCAGGAGCTAGACATGAACCAATTGCATATTGGAGAAATGCTGAAATGAGATGCAGTGCCCAAACAACAGGTGCACTAACCTCTTGAAAAGAAACCAAGATGAATATCTGACAAGCTCATCCAGATATATTACTGAGACAAAAGGAATGGAGAGGAAAGACCTTACAAGTTCTCATGGTAGTAGGAAAGTAGTTTTGTAATTGTGCTAAAGATTGCAATAGTGGCATCAGAAAGTGATCAAACAAGGTGAGGTGTAAAACAATCAATGATTTGCCTGAGTATCCCAAAAAACAAAGGTCCCAAAAGTGCACAGCTGAAGCCAAGAGGGCTAAGAGGCACAGAATCCTGCCAGGGGTGTTATTGGCAACAGGGGCGAGGTAGTTGGATGGATGGAAGAAAACAAGAACCACATTTGAGATGCTTGTAAATTGCTGTGCTCTTGCTGCTCTACCTCTGCCAATGCTGTCCATGCCTAGTTTATGAAAGGATGATTTATATGACTACAGCATTCTTGCTGCACCTCCTGTCATTGCAATTGCTTTAACTATTATTGGCACTCTTGCTACAAATCAACTGGATTATACTTGGAAAACATTCTCACTGAAAAGGGACCTTTTAACTTACCATTGGTAATGAGGTTGTTGGCATTTAGAGACACAAGGAAGAACTGTAAAAGAAACCTAACTTTTTCATGAAAATGGACCGAGAATAATTTGGGGTGAAACAAGGAGCATTTAATTCTCAAAATAGTCAATCATAGCTTACTGTCAAGCCAATCATAAATAAATGATTCTTTACACTTCACACAAATTCTAATATATTCTGCAAGTTAACTGATGTGTGAAGGGATTAGCACGTGCTGGAAAACTGGGCTAAGTTAAATTAATGGGTATGTGATGGAACAAATACAAGAACAAAATAAAAAAACAGAATTTTTTGTTAGACAACAGAAATGTTTCATTACAAACCCACACTCATATACAGCCCACATCAAATCATGGAGAGAAGATCACAAACGATCCTTTAGCCTAGACATGCAGCTGTTAACTGGAACAGCTGCAACCTCTACTGGCTGGGTCACTGGCAACTGGGCCAGTGAGGGAATATGATCAGTACCTGTTTGCTTGACCATGATCTCACCACCCGAAGAAGGACTTTTCTTGACCACTTCCAAAGAAGATAATGATGATGATCCTACCACCTGTCAAGAAACTGAGGCTAAAGTTTAGGATGTTTATGAAATGGGAACTTCACCAAGGGCTCCTTCTCTTGCAGGAAAACATCAGCTTGGTAGATAACCAAATTGGGTGCATCTCACATGTGAAGTCAGGTGAGCAGACCTGACCATGACTTCCATTGTAAAACACAAGGGTCCCTGTCTAGTTTTGCCACATATACAAGGCAGGGATTACTGGGTAATCTCTCGCAAGTTTGCTGAGGCATCTTAAAGCTAGACAAAAGGTGAAATACAACACAACACAGCAGTACAAATGCAGTGCTAACATTGCTAGCAGACCAAAGATAGCATGCTGTATTCAGTAATTATGATAATAGATGGCTATCAACGATTCTAGCAAGGGCAAAATTATTAACAAATACTGGGTGTTTACACATACAAAACAATTATGTAAAATATAAAACAATTATGTAAAATATAACCTCATAACTAAAGCAAACAAATTTAATCATTACATAAACGAATCAAGTATGAAAAGACAAGAGAAAGCTAAACTTACAACTTGTAGTTAAATAAAAAACCAAATCTACATAAAAATATGCAAAAATCCAGAGGTTAGCTAATGTAGATGGAAACTAACTACCAAACCATTACTGTATGTGGCTAACTACTTGTTACCTAATTAAGCCAAAATCACAAACTTGATTTTTAAATGTAAATAGGGTGAAAAGCAAAACTCACTACTCAAAGACATAGACAAGATAACTAACACAAATACTGTACTTACTTAGAAAAATCTGAAAGTATGATAAAACTGGACAAATGCTAACTCTAAAAAAATATAGTAACCATCCTGCTATTTGTTAGTAGTTAGCACTTTTATTTGTTAGTAACACTAATCAATGCAAAAATACTAGTAGTACCTCAAAAACACTTCAATGCTGTAAAAGCAGCTCTCCTTCAGTGAACAAGCAAAAAGTACTTACAATAACATTCTTTCACTATCTACCATCTACTTTTAAAGGAAACTCATCTACTGGTAAGAATGAAATCTATCAGGGAAAACCAGAAGTTTCACAAAATCTTGCATCACACAAGCAAAATACAGATTGTAAGAAATAGGCAATCCTGAAAATCAGTCTGGAAAGTCTGGCAATTTCAGAGGTCTGTACACAAACAAGAGTACTAATTCACCAACGGATGAGGTAAAACTGATCCTGTCTCTGATGACTCAGGTGAATTCTCTACCTTCTTTGTGAACATAAAATCACAGCAGAGGTACAACAGTTAATACATGGCAAAAATCTCAGGACCCAACCTGCATCTTACTTTTTTCTGTTGCAGACCTACATAGATAGTCTTGGTAATTCTGTTCTCACTTAACAATTATCAGTATCAAGGATTAACCAAGAAATGTCAATCACATGGAGAAACAAACTCAGAAATGTGACTATACAATGAGGATTTAATTTACAAAGGATACCATTTGGGATGGAGGTTAGGAAGTAATGAGGGTGACTCAAGGCTGGGTAGGGTTACAGGTAAATTCTTTGGCGTCTTAACTATCCACTATAAATTACTATATTAAATCTATGACCCTGTTTTCCACACAAAGAATTTGATTACGAGAAACCTACTATTAAAAAGTAAATTCAACCATAAGAGTATAAATAATTGTATGCAAGTTAAATTCAGAACCAATCTGGACCACAGTTCTAGCTGAGGATCATTTGCTTCTTGGAAACAGGTAACACACACAAAGTGCTCAGGTGAGCTGGGGCCTATGAGGACCAGTGCTAATGGCCTGAACAATACCAGAGGTCTATCAAGAACTTATGGGTTGATAACCACATGCTACTACAACAGAGACTCAAGCTGTCAAGAAGGCAGTGGGGTAGTTTCCTTTGTGCCTGTCTACTGTCTCTACCAATCATAATGAGTTGGATAAGATAGAGACAAGAGAAAATTGTTGGGAGGCTTCCCAGCCACCCACAGAGGAGACAGTTGACTGTAACTCTGTCCAGTGATTGGGAATCAACTGATTTGACACGGAAATGTGGTTTTGGATTCCACAGAAATACAAAATGATGAATTGTATAAAGCGAACTTGTAAGCAGAAAGGTGTTCTGCTAAACCAAGAAAAGTATGGTTACATAGGAATCTAATCAAATTTAAAAAGAGGGAATCCTCTTAGAGACCTGTACAGTACAGAACAGGAATAGAAGGAAAAAGTGGGACAGTTATGTATTTCACTGACCATGAAATCAGGATAAGTGTCCAAGTTGGGTCTGTGGTGAAACAAACAAATAATGTAGATAATACCAAGCACGAAAAATCATTAAACAACAAAGGTAAATACAAAGTACTGTACATAAATACAAAGTACTGTACTGCCTCTTAAAATTATAAGCAGTAACCTCAACACAACAAGGAGGACAATTCCACAGTATGTATTACAATAAAGGGAATGGAGGCTCTTGATACCTGTCAAGTGTGACATCATGGTAACTCAGCAAAATAGAAAGTCAACATTATACATTAGTGTACCATTATTCTGTTATATTAAATCACTGAGACCACTAAGCCACATTTTTAGACTCATATGGCTTGCCAAAATAGAAATGTGTTAAGTATTGCAGAACATTACACAATCATACGGCAACTTGAGAAATAACGTAAATTCCACACTAACTGTACGAGAGCATCATTTACATTACCAGGAAAGTTAAGACAACTGATAAGAAAACATAAATTATATATTCTTTACACAGCTGTACAATATATAAGGGTACATTTTAGTCATAGAAAATAGTGAGACTTAATTTCTTGCCAATTTTTTTCTTCTAGCTAAGGACTTGCTATTTCATTATTTTTTGCCTTTTATCACAGTCTTAACGTTTTTAGCACAACCTTTTGAAACCAATGTATAATTTGAACTGCAACTCATATTGAAAACACGTTCCGTGTTGGTGTGAACTTACAAATGCAGCGTGTGTAGGCAGCTCAGCGGAGTGTTATTTTAAGTCATGTCAGTTTCAGGTAGCAACGGTGCACGAATTCGAGCTATGATTAGCAAAGGCCTTAGCTAGTTCACTTACAAGTCAAGGGCTCAGTATATTCATTGTATTATGATGGGACACCACAGGAGACTTACTCAACATTTCTACATTCTGAAATGGTTTCTGCTATTTCGCAGCATGACACATAAGAACTTCTTGAAAGCAAACATTCATCTCTGCAACAAAATGCTATCCTTTCAACAGAACATTAATTAAATTACTACAAATAACAGTTCAGTAGCTATCTTGAGTATTCTTATATACTATACACTTACACATATAGATAAACTTTCAGTGATGGCAATTTCAATCCAAAACATAAAGGAACAGTCTATACAACCTAGAAAGTGACTAGTATATTAGTCATACATTAAGTTAAAACAACCATTACTCTTTAAGGGGAAAACAGTAGAATTTTTTTCACGCTTGGAAATCACAGTTTGCTTCTTTTTTTTTATGCTATGAGTGGATGCTGTGACCGGGCAAGGTTCATTGAGCAAGTGCATGTGTACTCTGTTCTACATAGCATATGCATGGCAATTACAGCTCGTACGCTTTTACAGTTTGTCTGTCTGTATGTAAATTGGCCATCTTTCAATCGCTTTACGAAACATTACTTTGAATCTTCATCTTTCGGATGCAAAGCAACTATATTTGAAAAAACAGTATATACTGAAGCAGAAGTTATCAGAAGGGGTCAGTCTTAAGCATTCTGGCACAACATATTGACTGTACTAATTTTAAAGGTTTGGTAGTGACACTTAGCTTACAGTATGTTGGTACAAGGTATTAATTTCCGCCCAACGCAACTGGTTTTTTTTTCTCATGTCGTGACAACATCCTGTACAGCTTATTACGTTTTCTAATTTCATACCAGCAAAGCAACTAACAGGTAACACTAAATCCTGTGGTGGTTTCCATTCACAACACAAGACAAGAAAGTCAGCCTCATTTAATCTTTGGTACAGAAAATAAAGTATTGTAAAACAAGATTTATCTGGGTTATGTACATTTTGCTTTGATAAAAATATCATCTTCAAATTTCAATACGAATAATAACATGCTGGAAAAAATCTAGGTTTACTAACACATAGGTCCTGATTCCAGAGGGGTCTTTACGAAGGTACTTACAAAAACCCTCCTACGCTAGTATCATATCCACATATACAACGTACAATGCATCCAAAAGTTTTGGAAAAATACTGATAAATATTAGGTAGTTATGATACTTTTTTTTGGCACATTCATAGGTAAACGTAGGTCCTAGCTACAGTTAAATGGCTTGGTCTCATTTACGGGAGTCATGGCTTTATGCTTTACGCTTGTTTCTCACAATTAATAGCCAGACAGATTGACTGCACAGACCGTCAGCTTTTGTAGACAAGTTTCAAACTAAAAAATAAAAAAAAAAAACCTATATTTTTTCTCTATATCTTGGAATACATTTGATAGTCATGATTTACTAAGAGTGCATTCTGAAAATACAGCAACAATACTTTGTACATACTTGATGCATACTCATCCAAATAATACATCAACTACAGCAAGGCTGTACCTTTAAAATGCAACATAAATTCCTGAGGTATGAGTGGCAAAATCAGCTCCTACAGAGTAAGGTATCTCATGTATGAGCTTGAATGGCCAATCTTCTCAGTAAATATTACCGAGGCAATTAATATCAATATTATATCTTCCAAGGATCTGAATGCATATTTAAGTACTCTTTCTCAGAAAATGTTTCACTGTGGAAGACTCACTCAACCATAAACATAATAGGTCTTGATATGTACTATGATACAACTTCCCAGTGGCAACACAAAAATAAAAAAAAAATGAAAAAATGCAGTACTTAAATAAACTTTCAAATGCATGAACAAGTTACCACACGTCATAACTTGTCTTCGCTCGTGCCTTGGGAGTCACTATTTTTGTGCTTCAGTCCGTCATCTTTAGCAGGAGATTTTTTTCTAAACGAAAATGATTTGAAAATGAGAGACCTCGCCGATTCATTTTTCTTTTTTATGATTTTGGGAGATTCAAGGTAAACCAAAGGCTTGAAGCCTTTCGTTCTGTTGAGCATGGGTTGTTGGTTTTGTTTCGTGGAACTATCTGGCTTTGCCTCTCCGCTGTCCGTAAGAAGGTCATCCTGAGAACCAGATGGAGTGTTTTCCGGAGTGGTTATGTCTCCTTGGCCTGTTTTCCTTGAGCGACCATTTTTTCGTGGAAGAACGTCTAGCGAGAGACTGAACCCTTTGTGCTTGAGGATTGAGTTAGAGGAGGATAATGCACTTTTTTCAGACAGCGTAGGCGATGGCTGAGCATCGGAGCACATGAACTGCTTTCTCTTTGGTTCCAAGAGTTCGAAAGAGGTAGAAGTTTTGATTTCCAGTGGAGAGATTATGTCACCCGTGGCAGCACCTCTGCACTTTCCCTTGGGCGATTGTTTTTCACCCACACTCAACATGTTTTCTTCACTTTGTGGTTTCTGAGTACTGATTCCAAAACTAATTCTAGGCCTTGATAAATGAAACGTTCTGTTAGAACGACCCTTATCAGGTTCTGACTTACTTCTACTTCGTTTGAGCACCCCCTGAATAGTCCCTTGCTTATACCTTGTGCTTCCTTTCCCGAAAGGTGCGGAACCATTTGCGTTTTTGTCCCTGTCACTGGAAGATAAGCGCTCTGAGAATGTCTTCAGGCGTGACAAGAGAGAAGATTCTTTTTCACTTTTCCCAGAATTCTCCTCGTCTGCTTCAGCCTCCGCGTGTGGAAGAAGACGGTCCTCAAGAGATTTGGGGGAAACGGTTCGTTCACAGCTTGACCTCCCGCCCACACTATTCCGACGTTCTGCACTGTTTCTTCTTGACTGCGATTTGTGGACGTCAGTGGCAATTTTAAAGCGGGAAGTCCTTTCACTCACTTCAACTTCTGTCTCCGTCAAGTCGACGTCTTCCAGATCCATCTCTCCACAATCTATCGTGCTGGAACGATAGAATGATCCGCGAGAAGACGCTCGACTCTTCAGGCTCAGAGAACTTTCCGTCTTTTGTATTATTCTCTTGGAATTTTCGACAGATAACTGACTAGTAGGTCTCTCCGGTTGCTCTTCCTCTTCTATTACCTCAGGTATTTCTATTTCATCCGAAGCCTTTTTTGTAGCTTCGTTGAGTCTGCGGTAATGGTCCAAGGCGAACTTCACAGGCTGAATAATCAACTCCTATAAATAAACCAAAAATAAAATCAAATACAGGTAAACAATGCCCTCTCAATCTGCAACTGTTTTTTGATTTCAGAAAATTGAGTAAGAATGAAAAAGCGTTTTCAAGATTATTTCTTGATTACTTTTACTTTCATTCCATAGTTTGTATTCCTATGTAGCATTTCATGACTTACATTGCAATCTAAAAATATTTGTAATAAATATACTAAATGACTCTTTCCCATTATATCCACCCAGAAGAAACTCCATTAGTTTAATGTAAGACAAACTATTGTTATAATATTGTCTATCAAGCACTTGACCAGATCACTAAGAAAAAAAAAAATTAAATATTTTACTGGGTTTCTTGGAACTGGGCATGAGATGCATAATTAATGTGTACAGTAATTTGTCTTCACTGTATTGTAAATGGACTTCACTGTCCGACAAAGTGTGGTAGAAAGCTTGAAGTCACCGAGTACACAAAACACTCTGTGTTTGCCTTTAAAACAAGGTTAAACTTACTACGCAACATCAATAACAGATTTTACTACTTTCCATATCCTGGACATTTCACCCAACTGTACATTTACTGACCTAATGAAAAGAGAGAACAATTTAAAAAGAAACGGCTATAATCCACAAATCCACATCAGCGAAAAAGAATTCAAATATCTTTATTGCTTTTAAGGAGTGCTCATCTAATTATAACTCCTCCTGCAATATCAATAAGTGTTTGAATACGGTTTCTTCTTACTTGTAAAAATATCTTCAATGGCTTAAGCTACAAAAATAGCATAAATTTTACAAAAAACAGACCTCAATCTTTCATTTCAATACCATTTTTCTAACAACTGCATCCTGCCTACTACTAATACTACAGTTGCTACTGTTAGTGCTATATATTTATATTACTACTTCTGCTTCTATCGCTACACTACTTATTCTCCCCTTGATGCAAAAGTTCTGTGTTACTTGACAGTCTACATATTACTGTATGTATTTACAGTGAGCATAAAATCATATAACCATAAAAACCAAAGACAGAAATATCAGTATCATACTATGCTCAATTGTCACATTCATAAACCATCTTCAAATCTAAAAGAAAAGATTTGAAAAACTTCTGAAAACTACCAACTCACCTCTAACTCTGGCAGGACTTTTCCAAGTGCTTCAAAGAGAGGCAGTAGGACAAAGCCAATGAAGGAGCACTGTGACGAAGGTTTTGTCACCTTTTCTCGATCCATGAAAGGGGACACTGGCAGTCCCTCGAGCTTCTCCAAGTCACTCTGGTTGAAGAATTCCTGAAAAATACAAGGCAGTTGTGGAAAGGTCCTTTGGCCAATTTTGAGAGGAGGGGGGTGACACCACCAATTGCCAAAAACGAAAAAGTCTATCAAAGAATGCATAAGTGTTCAAGAAACCTTGCTACTTCATGCACAACAGTCTCTTCCAATAAACTAACTAGGAACTATAGACTCTACTTGATAACATGTGATGCAAACTAATCTGTTACCATTTTCTAACATGGGGGTATATATCTTGTGTCGTTTTTCTGTAAAGACATCAATTATTTCAGCTGCCAGACTTCTTTCCTACTGTTCTAATACATGGAATTTATTCAGATTATGTAACAATAATTAATATCTGCTTCATTTACAAAATCATTACAAATTGCAACTATGGCAAGAAAAAGTTTCAGGGAAATCAATTACCTAATGATCACTGCAATGTAATTTAAGATAACACACTGAATACAAAATCCATTGAACAGTGAAAAACTCCAAGACGAGTTGTTCTTTTGCTAATACTGTACTCTCAAAGTATAAACACAAATGTATCTAAAAAATATCATTACATTTATAAATGAAAAAAGGATATCATATATAATCTGATTCATCAAAACACAGAGATAACGAGGCATAAAAAGTTACCACACAAATTCAACCATATTACCTGCATGAGACACTCCAGCCACGGTTCAGCAATATCTAGGGGTCGAGCCTCATTGCTTATATCAGCCACCTTTATTAGAACCATAGACAACTGCAAATAAACAAAACTTTAAGTCATCTGAATTATGTATTTTGAGACCATATAAGCACAACCCGTCTGTGTCCTAATTTTAAGTGGTTACCACCTGACAAGTGATGCAAAACTGACAATGAACTTCTATGGTAAATACTCAGTCAAATTGGTTGTTCGACTAAAATGTTAATGGTAAATTTCCTGGCATTTGCAAATCTTATAGCAAGTTTTGGAAGGTTGATTATTATCAAAACAATATGACATATTTCGTAATTAGACACAACTGTTCCCCCAAAACGTGACTTATATTTTGTAGTTTTATATTTTGCAGTTTTACTTCAGATACAAACGAACGTTCAATAGTTTATCCTCAAGATAAAACAAACATGCTGTAGCTTACCAGATTGACGTGGGCTCTGTTATTAAAATCAAATTCAGGTATGATTTCACGGAAATCAGAGAGAATCTCATTGTGACGAGCCATATCTGTTGCTAGGATACACCGTATCATTCCTTCTCTTATCTTTTTGTAATCCTCTGCTGACACATTTCTGTAAAAGGAATACAGTGATCAGGATTTCAAATACAGTACTAGATATCAATGACTGCATCCTGTAATCTTAAAACTAATAGGATTTCACCCATTTACTACAGTACTATAGCCACCATCAAGAAGCTGATTGCCAATTCAAAAGATATTTAAAAGAAGGTGTTCTGAGGTATTTAGAAACCTATTACAAAGTGAGTATATACAAAGAACAATACTAATTCTTGTGTCTCACAGATCTGCTGACACAGTTTGCTTTTATAGACAAATTTTTTTATATAACCTAATAGGTACTAACATCTCAAAATCTCTAAGCTGAGAGTGTCCAGAATTTTGACAATTTTGTCATTCCCTGTTGATGGAAATAATCCATATTAACTATTTATCATAAATACAGTTATTATGGCTCTCTGGTGACATATCTGGGTCCAAGTTCTTACCTAGGAGACAAAAAGACTGTGTAAAATGTTTAACCACAACAGATACATGGGTATCAGTGGCTAGTATTTAAACAAATATCAGTAAACAAGACTCATCATATACTTACCTAAAAATGTTGCATTCATTCCTTTCAAGCACAGTAAAGGCCACTGAACAATGGTGGTTCTCGAGAGGGGAGATATCATTATACCGTAACGCTAACTCTGTTTTGGCATTTATCTGGAATATGAATAAATAAAGTCTGGTCACTCCCATAACATTTTACTAAACTAAGGTTAACAAGTGACCTACTGAAAGCATTCATTATTCCTCTAAGTAATCTTTTTATCACGTAACGTACTGGAAACATCCATTATTCCCATAAGTAATATATTGAAGTCACTTCACTAAATAAATGTCTAAAGGGACGGGTATGAGCTACAATCATGCTTTTCAGTGAGAGTGGAAAAACCTTTGCAAGTGATTTTAATAAGATGAATAATCTGGATTCCCTATCTGTGCCATGTATCATTCTTCCACCATTACAGAGTTAATCACCATGATGCATAAAGTAATTCCTTCATTAAAGGATTCTTTTGCTAAGTAGACATACGAAGGAATAAATATTTCACAAAGACGAGGGCATGTAAAAATTCATTCAGAAGCCCCATTAACATTTCTTATAGGATACGTCCGCTGTCATATTCCCTACTGGTGGCTATTCTCATCTTTGGTAAGAAAATATCATTCTCAACATCATTATCTCACCAATTTCGGTTGTCAAGCACATAATCATTCTAACTGTAAGGAAGACAGTGCTGCAAGCCTCATTTCAAAGAAGGGGCACATAAGCAATGGCTGATAAAAGAGGAAGGTAAAAAAACTGAATCTTGTATCAGGTGTTCATAAAGACAATGGTTGTGGAGGCTATTTGCACACTGACATGGTGACGCATCAGAAATTTAAAGTATTTAACAAAATATTAACAGTTTGGTACTTCTGAGATGAACTTAGATTAGAAGTGCCTTTTTCCCTGACGATGAAATAGAAAATACAAGCATTATTTAAATAGGATATGAGTATTTACTTTATTAAAGTTAAAAAACCTATATAAATTAGTGTTGGGAAAATATATTCACTATGTAATTCCGGCAAACATGAAAACATCAAAAAATTTTTGACACTTGGGTTACTTGGGAAAGCTGAAACACGCTGAGAAAACAGTAAGGAGTACTGTAGGTGAGAGCTTTCTATGAATGGCCTTGTTGAAAATTTTATATTTTAATTTTGTTCATGTCTGCTCAATTCCCAGCACCCTGAAAAACAACAACTACTAAATATACTATACCTGATAGATATTATTGAAGCCCGGATGGTCAAGGTCATGGCACACGCAGGAGGTGATGAGGATGAGGACGTCTAGGTCACCAAGCCTCTTCTGTAGGTCACACTTGCACACCATCCCGTACATCTGGCAGATAGGAGAGGCACATTTTATAATCATCCTTAGAAATGTCACTTCTATCTAAAAGGGTTTTGTTTCGACTCTGTGCAATTAACCACTCGAATTTCATTTCTATGTGGGGTTCCTCTGCTCTGTTAAGGTCTGAGTCTAGACCTTAACAGAACAGAGGAAACCCACACAGACTCTAGACTGTTTACTGCACACAAAGGAAATTAAGACTGCAGGCCACGCCTGTATGAACAAAAACACCATTGCATTTTATTAAATACATACATACATACATACATTCATACATACATACACATATATATAGATATATAAATATATATATGGATGAAATAAGAAGTAAGTTTACTGTTAAACTGGCCACTTGATATGTAACTTGTACCAGTTTTCGTTCAATTCAAAATTGTCATAAAACGATATTTTAACAGACTTTTTACGCCTTATGAGAGAGCGGTATGAAAACACACCTAGACTATACTCATACTTCTTTAATTTAAGGTCTCACTGATAACGGACCTGAATTCATCTACTGTAATCAAATGGCTACACCACGCTTCCTATATTGCTGGGCCTTTCGGTCGCTGACGTTAAGCAACGCTGGCTTTGATCCGCACGTGGATGGCCGCTCTTCAAAGACACTCAGGCGACGAGAAGTTTGCCACATGGCTGGTTCCTCGATCAGGGAAGCTAAGCATCACTGGGCCTGTTCAGTTGCCCAGGCGAATGGCAGACATCTTCGTATAAACATAAGGCCAGGTGACCATCTGTAGCAGCATGGAATGGAAGTAGCAATTTCATTCGAAGTATTACACTCAAGGAGTAATACTGTCATTCCACCATGCTCGCCCAGAGGCTGACTAGAAGAGGGGCCGATGTTCCTTTTGAAAACGAGTACTGAAACTTGCTCCAGACCTTGGGAATTTGGTGTGAGTGGCAACTAGAGTGAATTTAAGGTACCACTGATTTACATCAGTGACGGAATACTGAACATATGCGCAAAATATTGCGTTTTATTGTCTTCGCTACTGCGGTTCAATTAACGGCAATAACAGCTTGCCTGTGTACTTAGGGAGAACTGCTATATCTCTTGAGTACTAGAAACTCTAAACTGTCTTTGGTAATTAATTCATCAGTAGGAGAACAGGCAGTGATTGGAAGATATAACGAATAATATCCATAAATGAAATAATACAAATAACTGTTTTGAAAACAGCGACGTCAGTGTATCCGAACTAGTTACCGGTATAAATCCGCGAAAAAAATGTGGAACCTTTTGAAAGAAGAACGTAGTTGGTCCGAATACATTCCATATTTCAGTGGGGATTCTTCTGCAGTTGCTCAACAGAAGAGGACACAGTCAATAATAATAAAGAGATTACTAAACTGATTCTATATCGGATAAACAGTCGGTCTGTGAGAACAACTGTCTGTAGTACATACGCCGTATATAGCAGAGCTGAGTGAAAAGACAAGAAGCGCTGTGACGCCACATGAATGAGATTAGTTTGCAGAACAGGATATCACACTAGAACTGGTTCTTCTTGCTGGTCACCCACCCAAGTCCTGAGCTGACCTAAATGCACGAGTTCACTGATCAAGAACCCGCAGTTGGGAGCTATCAATGGAAGCGTGGCAGTAACAGGTTTGCTGATTGAAATCCAGGGTCAGGGATGAAGAAAATACCAATTTAGCTATTTAGCAGCCATTTTCTCCAGGCGTTTCACTCTTTACTTATATCAACGATATTCAATTTTATCGGTAATAAATGTGACTTTTTTATATAATTCCTTTCACCAGTAGCATATAAAATAATAGCAAATACATAGAAATACCAGTCACTGTGAATGAAGTGCCGGTTACTCCAAATTCATCTAATTTGTTGAAGTAAGCTAGTCCTTTTCTATGAAGGTTTGGGAGCATTCGTCGTTCAATTTCACTTAATGTTCACGGTTATGTCAGGTCTGACGCGATCAGATAAGATTTCTGCCCATTGCAGGATCAGTAGTGCTTAAATGCGCAAACTGATGTGACAGGAAATATCTTAGTCATAATCATCACTTTCAAAACGAATATAACAAGCAGTTGACTGATTTTAAAGGGGGGATTTAACAGAACTGAACGTGCAATTAACATAACAAAGATGGTTTATTTTATTCAAATTTCAGTACACATAAAATGAGTTTATTTTAAACGTCAAAATTCAAATTACTCCCACCACCAAAAATGACGCCGATTTCGAAAGGAAGTGACTTCCTGCCATATTCAGAAGTTCCCTCATCGCTTGCGTCCCAAAAAAATCGATATTACCTGCGGGCTGCCAGCGACCCACTAACCCCTTCCTCTCTCTCTCTCTCTCTCTCTCTCTCTCTGTCTCTCAGGTAAGCGCGCGCACCAGACATGTGGCCCCAATTTAGCCAGCCCATTTCAAAATGTCCAACGCCGAGGTAAACACAACGGAGGAGCAATGATTGCTAAGAGAGCAACGACTGTTCAAAAAAAGGAAATGAGTGAGTGTTGGGTGTTAGTGTATGTGATTATTCAGTCCAGGATATACTGAACTTTAAACTACTGACTGCACAACTCAAAATCATAAGCATTACTGGTTTCATTTTCAAAACATCAGCATGGAAATTGAGAAACAGAGAGAGAGAGAGAGAGAGAGAGAGAGAGAGAGAGAGAGAGGAGAGAGAGGCAGCAGTAAGTGGGACAAACACACACACAATTATCTGAATTCTTTCACTCTGCTGGAAGTACAACAAACAAACACTGAACAGTACCATCTGGGAGACGCAGAATGCGTGCTGGAAATTGTGGAACGGGACCTGGTTGTAGCAGTGGTAGACCCTGCAGAGAAAGTTCCGAAGCACCTCTGTTTCAATGCCGAACTTGGTGGTGAGTCCGAGATCATTATACCTGAAACGAGGAGAGGACGGTAGAGATTAGTCATTATACCTGAAATGGCCAGATGTTAGAGATTATCATTTTATATGAAACAGGCAGATAATGACAGATTATCATTATATCTGAAAGACAGGAAATGACAGAATTATCATTTTATTTGAAACAGAAAATGACAGATTATCATTATATCTGAAAGACAGGAAATGACAGAAATTATCATTATATATGAAACAGACAATGACGGAGATTATCATTATATCTGAAAGACAGTAAATGACAGAAATTATAATTTTATTTGAAACAGACAGAAAATGATACAGATTATCATTATATCTGAAACAGACAGAAAATGACGGAGATTTTCATTATATCTGCAACAGATGGAAAATGTTAAAGAGATTTTTTATCATTATATCTGAAACAGATGGAAAATTATATTCTCATTATATCTGCAACAAACGGAAAATGATAGAGATTATCATTAAATCTGGAACAGATGGAAAATGATATTGTCATTATATCTCCAACAGACAGAAAATGACAGAGCTTTTTTTATCATTATACCTGAAACAGAAGGAAAACGATAATGTCATCATCCCTGAAACAGACATAAAATTATAAGAGATTATCAGTATATCTGAAACATGGAAAATAATAGAGATTATCATTATATCTGAACCAGATGGAAAATGGCAGAGACTGTCATTATACCTGAAACAGGATAGAAAACGACAAAGAGATTACTACTGTAATTTAAAAATAGATGAAAATGTCTTTGTTCCTTTTTTGTGGAATGTGAAAGAAAATAATTGTACCTAATTCATCTCCAATATAACATTTTCAAAATGGCGTGGAATATTTTAATCACCAAAAAACGGTAAGGACTGGACTGAGATAATCTAGGTGAAAGCATTGAGTTATTTCTATAGACCTGCACCTTTTGTTCCATGACTTTTTTTTTCCTGTAAGTTACAGCACTGAGAAATAACTTGAACATGTATTTTAAGAATTTGTATTTATCGTCCTCATAATTATTGTTACTTCATAATTCAACAGTGACTTGTCTACACAATTTCGTGATTAAAATTGTAGTTTTAATTTGAGTACCATCTCATCAACATCACCTGGAATATAAGTACGAGAAGTACCTATAAGAGCGTATTATTGAGTTCTTAGCTATCACACACTATCTTATGTGAGTGTGATGATAAATAAATAAAAAAAAAGTATTCAGTTCAGACTGTAAAATGAAAATTAGATAAAAATCTATGTAAACCTTGATTTCAAGCACATTATTAAATACAAAATTCTTTTTCATTCAGCGAACCCTTGTTAAAAAAGCATAACCTATGTAATTATGAATCTAATATTCTGGGGATTATTCCCCCCCCCACAATACCTACGACGTGGCACTATCCTTATATTTAGTATGACGGCTTCTCTCTCTCTCTCTCTCTCTCTCTCTCTCTCTCTCTCTCTCTCTCTCTCTCTCTCTCTCTCTCTCGCACAACATTAAAACGACTTTCTGAAGAATACGACAAAGAACATCGTTGTATTTACGCTTGTATAGAGAGATTCCAGAAATCCCTTAATAAGGAACTTTGTTAAACCCTCTTTCAAGAGGGATTTTTGTCAACCAGGTGGGAGAAGAAGACAATGAACTCTTCAGAACCAAAACATGACAAGAAGGAACTAATGACCAATTAACTCATCACAATGTGAGGCCTTGACGCGACGTAAACCATTTCTCTAAAATCGAGCGTAGTTCGAAGGTTGAATTTTAAAGCAATGACAACGGAGAGTCTTCGGCGAAGAGAGCGAAGGCTTGACTTTCTCTGAACCGAAATACAAAATCCGTTATTTACGTCATCTCAAGACGTCTTACAAGTTCTCAGATGTCTTATAAGTTCTATATATACTGCCTGAATAAATGACCATATATATTGCCGATATTTTATATATATATATATATATATATATATTCTTGATTACCCCCTTCAAAGGGTAGAAGATGTGAATCATATATATATATATATATGTATATATATTCTTTATAGGGAAGGAATAATTATAAGGATTATTATCACATTTGTATATATATTCATTTATATATATATATATATATATATATAAAATATATAGGTATATGATCACATTTCGACTTTATTTTTATCAAGCCAGTGACGAATAAGGACTGATGCATAGTATACTGTATATTTGTGACTTCTAACACTATGCATCAGTCCTTCGTCAATGGCTTGGAATAAAAACTTTCAGAAACCATCTCTTATTTTTTCACTTAATATGTGATATATATATACATATATATATATATATATATATATATATATATATAAATATATATATATATATATATATATATATATATATATATATATATATATATATATATATATATATATATATATATATTTAATATATGGGAAGCGTATTCTCTTGTAAACAAACGCTATTAATGCTGACTGAAAGTCGTTCAAAAATAAGCTTCTAGCCCAATTTTCCCATTTTTCTGAAGCACCTTACTTTAGATCGGATATTAAAAATGGGGTTATCAAAATCCATTTTTGATCATCACTCTCCAAAATTCATTACTCTCCACTGATCATCATTCTCCAAAACTCGATGACGATAAAAAAGTAATTCATATATGCAGTTTATCAATGTTCACTGAAAATTGAAACCCTTGTCAACAATTAGTTTCACTAACAAGCCTATTCAGTTTTGGCGATATACACGTCTCGTTATCTCTCTCCGTTCTCTCTCTCCACCCCTAGCTTCTACCCACAACAGTCGACTAACATTTAAGTACCCAAGACACTGCTCAGGCCAATATAGGGATGCTGGATTTCAAGGAACGATCATATATTGATTGTCCTCATCCGGTTCGAGAATCTAACACTTTTGGTGAGAGAGAGAGAGAGAGAGAGAGAGAGAGAGAGAGAGAGAGAGAGCAAGTAAACCTTCTGAAACTGGTAGTCGGACATTTCATCTGACATGGAGAGAGAGAGAGAGAGAGAGAGAGAGAGAGAGAGAGAGAGAGAGAGAGAGAGAAAGTAAACCTTCAGAGGAAGGTAGCCGGACATTTCATTTGAGAGAGAGAGAGAGAGAGAGAGAGAGAGAGAGAGAGAGAGAGAGAAGGCAGTCGGACATTTCACTTGACAGAGAGAGAGAGAGAGAGAGAGAGAGAGAGAGAGAGTCAAGAATACTCTTAATTAACGGCAGCAAAAACAACTTCCTTTCAAGATGATTCCTAAGAAGGGCAGAAAACAGCGAGGAACAACCACTTCCCGATGTTCTAATGAGCAAACTTTGATATAACTGTAACCTTCTCAAGAGAAGTCTTCCCTCTTGACGCATTCTTCTCACTTCAAACAAAGTACAGGCACATTTTACACCGAGTGATGTACATTATGCAAGAACTTGCGTACACTGTAGTTATTAAATTCTTCCATAAAAGATTTTAATTGCCTTTCATTTTCCCATTTTATCATCCGTTCGTTTTTATATCCAGGGAAGAAATTTTATTCTATATATCTTGGGAGTCTTCAGAGTGTGTATTTAACAGTCACATTTTCATTCAGAAAGTTTTCTTTAAGTAATTCATTGTCTCTATGATTCTCTAAAATTCATTTGCACCACCTTTCTTCCTGCTGTGAAGAAGTCACTTTTCTGACTTTCTTCTCTGGAATCTTTCCCGCCTCCATGCATTACCCTACACACCCCGGGGAGCGCGCGATTATTAAATGAGGACAATAAAAAAACGAAACAAAGCTCTAAGAACATAATTCATCATGGCTGATAATTCTTGGTTTAATTTTATCCGGATGGTGACAAAAAATGGCAGTTGACGTTATGGCCAACTTACTCTAACAACAGCTATACAAGGTGACATTTGCATGGTAATATATAATAATAATAATAATTATCGCCCCCTACGTCGATATTCTTTAAGTCTGCACCTTTTTTTGAGGTATCTCAAGATGGTATGATCCACGCAGATAAAGCAGTATTCAGTATATACTGTCATGCAATATATGTCTTTTTAAAAATGACATATAAGCATTTTTTTTTTACTTAAATGAAGAGACCTGACAAAAAACTGTTTATGCAGAGCACTGCGGTTACAAAGAATGAACAACATAAAAACAGCTGGTACAACAACAACACCAATAATAATAATAATAACAATAATAATATATTCCCTTAATAATAACAACCTCTAAATAAGAAAATAAAACAGTTCTATATAAAATCGACCAAAACATGGCCTCTTAATAATAATAATAATAATAATAATAATAATAATAATAATAATAATAATAATAATAATAATATATTCCCTTTTCAGGAACAACCTCTGCAATAAGAAATGAAAACAGTTCTATATTGCAATTTTAATAAAAGACCAATAACACACTGTCCTTTTAAGATAACTATAATAATAATACATAATAATAAAATAATAATAATAATAACAATAATAATAATAATAATAATAATCTATTCCCTTAATGCAATAACAATCCCTGCAATAAGAAAGAAAAAAAGTTCTAATAATAATAATAACAATATATTCCTCTTTAAGATAACCTCTGCAAAAAAATAATAATAATAATAATAATACCAACAATAATAATAATAATAATAATAATAATAATAATAATAATAATATTAATATATTCCCTTACTGCACGAACAACCCCTGCAATAATAAAGAAAACAGTTCTACATGCAAATCGACCAACAATACGGTCCCTTTAAAATACCTTAAAAAAAAAAAAAGAGTCGAATACGAAAAGGCCCTAAAAAGTGAACGAAGGAAACATCCATTTTAGAAATGGGCTTGGTACTCCCCAGAAGCCTCGCCCACACGCGCCCAGAAACTTTTCCCACAAACATTTGTTCGAAAACAGTTTGTAAACAGTTGGCTGTTGTGGAGGAGCCTCGGACCGTGAAATAAAAATTTGGTCTTCCTTTTGCAGTTCTGATAAAATGGCTTTTAGCGCCGTCCGAGTGTGTTCGTTGACTTGAGGGAGATAATGACGAGAAGACTTACAATGTACATGACTTGAGTGAATCTAGTGTATTGGAAATCTGCTTCTAAATCAGAGGGATGTTTCGATTGAGGTCATCTGGCACTTGGTGGTCAAAAATGGAGATTGAAACTGGTTTACTTCTTTTAGAAAGCTTCAGGTAGAGTGGAAAGGAATTTCTCCGATAATTCCCGTTGGAAAAATCATAATGCATTTCTACAAAACAGAAATACAACTGGGAAAGATGATACAGAACAATGATCAAGTTGAAATAACATCTAAAGACTATGCAAAAGAGTAAAGAACTAACTGAAATATTAAAAATAAATAAGCGCTGAAAGTTTCAACTGAAATACAGAATCTCTGCAAATGAAACTGTCACCTCAAATTTGTGACCTGTGTCTGCCATGAACACTGGCAGACACTCGTGTAAAATAGACAACCATAAGGATACGATACAATATATACTTCTGTCATGAATAATTGGCAATAGAGTTCGCTGTTCGTGGATCGAAAACACTGAACTTTACGTCAGAAATTCTGCCGGAACCTTTTTTGGTCGAGTGATACCTTCCGCTCGAATGATCTTCCTGTAAATTTAAGGAAACGCCTCTTGCTGAAATGAAACTGAGTACTTGGGTATAGATGCTTTTGAAGAAGGATAAAATACAGTATACATTCCGTGGAGGGCAGAAGTCAGACATTTCACTTAGAGAGAGAGAGAGAGAGAGAGAGAGAGAGAGAGAGAGAGAGAGAGAGAGAGAGAGAGAGAGAGAGAGAGAGCAGTAAACATTCAGAGGCAAGTAGTCTTTCATTTAAGGCAAGTAGTCAAACATTTCATTTGAGAGAGAGAGAGAGAGAGAGAGAGAGAGAGAGAGAGAGAGAGAGAGAATGCACATCAAACCAAACGCCGAAAAAAGTGACTGACTCATTGTACTCACATGTGCTGAATGAGAAGTAGAATCTCCCAGTCCTCCCACACCCAGTTGTTGAACGACGGAAGCCTCAGAAGATTTTGGGTATCTTCCTCCACAACGGCGTCACTGTAATGAAGGGTAAATTTTAATCCGAAAGCAATTCCAGCGGTCAGGAAAAAATTACAAGAGACTTGTATATACATACACTACCGCCATCTTTACTAACAGGAGCTATTCAGTTTATTTTGTGATGTGGGCAGATTATCCATGATTGTGTCCAAGGCATTTCCTCTTGGAATAATCTCCGAAATGGGCATAATATTGTGCCCAAGACATTTCTCTTGGAATAATCTCCGAAATGGGCATAATATTTACCAGTAAATATAAAGTGATTGTCTTCGGTGCCCCTAATTTTTTTCTTACTTATTTATGTCATCGAATGAGTTTAACATTTTGAGTCAGACTCTATTCCAGTATTTATGGGGTTTCTCTTTATGTGAAATTTTGTTCAATTTAAAGTTATGTAGAAATCTGGTAAAAAAAAATGTCACACCTTGAAAGTAGGTTAAGAGATATTCTCTTAACGGACCTTCAGTTTTCGGCCAACTTTCAACTTGCGTCTCTGGTATAGATTTCAGACGAACACTTCATAATATCAACCCTGACAATTTCCGAGACATTCGAGATTATATTAATGAGAAAGCACCTCTGAATATCGACTGGTTTCGCATTTCTATTACATTTTGTATTTCTTTGTAAGTTGTTGCCAAAGACGATTTTACCAAATTTGAAAAACAAACAAACTTTTGGGCCTAAGAAAGATCCTTCCTTTAAGACAACAGGTACTTAATGTGTTATCCACAATTATGTATAAAAAAAGACTAGACTTTGAATCACACTGAAGTCCTGGCCTGACTGACAACCGAGAGATATTCAAGCACTAAAATGATTTGAAATAGCGTACTTCAAATTAAACGATTCAGACTCCGCGTAAACCAGCAGGCAAGGTGTGCTGAACCACTCTCTATCCTGGTTACATAACCTGAAGAAGTAGACCACAGTTGCCAGTCCTTGAACCCGATCAATGTCTCCTAATTAAAATCTTTCTTGTATTGTATCAAAAATTGTTCTTAGTCCTTCCTGGCCTCTTCTAAATTGCAGTGCTGGCCATACAAACATTCAGGAATATCACTGGAGAGAGAGAGAGAGAGAGAGAGAGAGAGAGAGAGAGAGAGAGAGAGAGAGAGAGAGAGAGAGGCTCGGGCTCTATCTAGCAGTGTACATCTCCAGCGCTTGAATTTCAGTTTATTTTCTATTAGTCAAATTAAAGCTGAGTTACACAAAACTTTGGAATCGCGAGAGAGAGAGAGAGAGAGAGAGAGAGAGAGAGAGAGAGAGAGAGAGAGAGAGAGAGAGAGAGAGAGAGAGCTCTATCTATCAGTGAACATTTCCAGCGCTTGATTTATCAGTCTCCAGCCGAGAGATGTTGGGTTTAATAGATTTTTACGTGACATATCTGGAACTGAGGCTCAAAGATCTCTTCCCGTAGAAACTGCTGTTCATTTTTGAACACGATTCGGGAAGATAAAAGAGAAAAGAATTAGTGATAAGGTTGCCCAAGGACAGAATTCTATTCACATTGCCGTAAGTATTACCAAGCCGTGAGGCGCACAGAGAGAGAGAGAGAGAGAGAGAGAGAGAGAGAGAGAGAGAGAGAGAGAGAGAGAGAGTTTTGGTGTCATCTGAACTCCTTTTAGTGTTAACTGATATTTACCCATAAATGTGTGTGTGTGTGTGTGTGTGTGTGTGAGAGAGAGAGAGAGAGAGAGAGAGAGAGAGAGAGAGAGAGAGAGAGAGAGAGTTTTGGTGTCATCTGAATTCCTCTTAGTGTTAACTGATATTTACCCATTAATGTGTGTGTGTGTGAGAGAGAGAGAGAGAGAGAGAGAGAGAGAGAGAGAGAGAGAGAGAGAGAGAGAGAGAGAGAGAGAGAGAGAGAGAGACAGTTTTGGTGTCATCTGAATTCCTTTTAGTGTTAACTGACATTTCCCCATAAATGTGTGTGTGTGTGTGTGTGAGAGAGAGAGAGAGAGAGAGAGAGAGAGAGAGAGAGAGAGAGAGAGAGAGAGAGAGAGAGAGAGACTAATAATTTTAAGCCTTCAACTGCAATCATTCTGAAGGGGGGAGACAATTTGCTAGAAAAAGACAACTCTTGAACTGCTTATCTGTTTGGTATAAATTTATGTGATGAGGTGATACGTAGGGTGCTACATTACTCTCAGAGAGAAGGAAGAGACAAAGTTCCCTAACACGAAAGGAACTTTGGGGAATTATCTTAAAGAACGTGACTGCTTTTGATTGATTTCAAGAACTTGCCAAAGCACGAACGCAACATCTGAACACCCCAATTCTGAAAGAGGTTGGAATCGAGTGGAATACAGAGTTTAGGCCACAGGCCAAGCAGTGGGACCTGTGAGGTCATTCAGCGCTGGAAATGAAACTGAAAGCAGGAGAAACAAATAAAGAAATCAATGAAGTGAGTCTGCAATTGATTTATATTTTTTTTAATTTTTTTTAATTTTTTTATTCTTTGCTAATGAATGGCAACTACTGTACAATGTAGCGAATCGTAATTTTCCTCGGTAACCGAGTTGCAAATCTTAAAAATCAAGTTTCGGTTATTGGCGTAAGGTTTCAAGAATACAAACAATTAATCTTCACCTTTGAGGAAACAAACCACAAACGCCATTCATAAGCCTTTACGATTTTACGATTTTGCGCAGAACTCGAAACGCACGCGTGAGCGCGGGGAGCGCATTAATCTAGCAAATGCGTAGCTCTCATTATCAACCGTACAGCCTTCGCCTAGAATGCGAGGCAGGCAGGCATTGTCGCCCAGACTTCGCCAATTTAATATTCCGTTCGGGGCGAACGAACCATTGTTCGCCGGAGTACCGGAATTCCGCGCTTCCTACTCGTATGCAAATGACGCCGTGATTCACATTCCGACAAACTTTTCAGTCCTAACTTTGATAAAGGGTACCGGGAGTACTACAGGCCTTTTTTCTTTTTTTCTTTTACAATTCGGCGGCCGGTGAATTACTAAGTGAAAGTATGCAATGGGGTAGGCATTGATGTTCATTACTGGGAAGCTGGGTGGGGTTCAGATAGTTAGGACTGATTTGTACATAAGACAATAAATGGTCCTTGAAGAAGTGCTGTTTAGGCTTGCAGTGCCAAACTGAATATTTAAGACGTTATACTGTAAATTTTGGAAATCTTAACAATAGCCAAACTTACGGTATATAGTACCATACTCCTTTCCTAAACCATATGTAGAATTATATGATTGTCCTTGTTTTTTCTGACCATGGCCTGAAAATACCTTGAAGTTAATCCTTATTTTTGAAATGCATGAGCGATTTGGCCCTGGTCAGAGAAAGTACTGACAATTATATCAGAATTCTTCACAGAACTTAAGAATGTATTTAGCATGCAACATAACTGGGCTAGAGAAGGAGTCTAATAATTTTTGGAGTTTATTTAAAGTGCCAAATTTTCTAATTTTCGGTATGTGAAAATATTCAGTGTCTCGTTGCCGATCTAAATATTAAAAGTGTCAATCTTCTCTTCTGAGAAAACCGCCGATTTATATAGGAATTTTTAGGCCTCACTGATTATCAATCAATCATTAATAGAGGTCATGAGTGGATAAATTCTTAAAAGCATACGTATAACTTGAACTCTACATTGAAAATGTTGAAGAAGATGAAGATTATTATGATAAACAAGAGGTTCTTTCCCATCTTCATCTATACGACAGCAATTCGAAACACTGCTTTCTAAACAAACCATCCTCTATAGAAAAACACTCGACGGTATTCCTGTCACAACTGTTTATGAAGAATGGTTCAAAATGCATGCTAACCTTTCACTCGATATTACCTTCTAATTCCTTTTCATAAAAATCCATTAGGTTGTCATCTAACCTTTTTCCTTTTTCTATCTTCAAGCTATTTAAATCTGTAATTTATATCGTCTCGTTAAAATTTCTGCAGGACCAAATTCAATGGAGCCATGTATGAAAGAATCTACTTGTAAAAAACTCAAGGTCTTCATTTGCCTGTTCCTGAATACCTTCTTTGTCTGCGTGCATTACCTGACAGGCCTGATCCCCTGTAATCCAAAAATAATACAAAAAAAAGTTTCTTCATCACAAAAGGTTCATCCAAAGCGTGTGACAATCAGATATCAGGATTAGATGTGAATTACACAAAAGATTTTTTTTTTTATTCATACGATTCGAAAGATGCGCTTACTTCATGCCCAGAGTAAAGACGTGAATCGTGCATTACACATCTTACAATACGTTAATAGTCTTCAAATGCCATTTTAATAACGTAGGTGCTTGTTTTTTTGCATAAAATAACCAGTGTGTGAAAGTCGACTGAGAATTTCCTTTTAGTCGGTTAATGAGCTTGCAAATGGCTCTTCAAACTCGAATCATAATACATTATTGTTGTTGTTTAATAGGATGTTTTATAGTTTCCTGTAAATGTAGAATTACTGAATATTTTTCTTCGATTTTGAGTAATTTACGAAGAACAAAAATGTGAGTAATTTGAAAATATTTTGACTTGATAAAATGTAACTTTGAAAAGAGACGTTTAAGTCATCACAAATTTTTTCAGTATCTTCCTGTATGTCGCAATCTGAACCTGCCACAGACTGACGGAAAAAATTAGTCTGAACCTGTCACAGGCCGACGGAAAAAATCAGTCTGAACCTACCACAGGCCGACGGAAAAAATCAGTCTGAACCTACCACAGGCCGACGGAAAAAATCAGTCTGAACCTACCACAGACTGACGGAAAAAATATTAGTCTTGGCAACCTTATGTTCTTCACTTCAGTCTTAAACTCTCAAAATTCTATTATCACCTGAGGAACTCATATAATTGCACTGATGAGTCACTACGAAAACCGAGACAGGATTTTCTTGATATACCATTTATTTACGCTGTTCTCTCTCTCTCATTTTTTAGTTTTCTGTAAAAGAAAATTAATTGCGCCTGCTTTATCTGTCCGTCCGCACTTTTTCTCTCCGCACTTTTTTCTGTCCGCCCTCAGATCTTCAAAACTACTGAGGCTAGAGGGCTGCAAATTGGTATGTTGATCAACCGCCCACCAATCATCAAACATACCAAATTGCAGCCCTCTAGCCTCAGTAGTTTTTATTTGATTCAAGGTTAGAGTTAGCCATAATCGTGCTTCTGACAACTATACAGAACAGGCCTTAAAGTTTCATGGGTCGCGGCTCATACAGCATTACACTGAGACCGCCGAAAGATAAGATCTATTTTCGGTGGCTCTGATTATACGCGATTGCGCCATGTCTTTCACGTATACGATTACGTGCATTTCTCTGTGTGTAAGTAAACATGCATGTTTGCTTGCAAAATGAGATATATATATATAGGAAAAACACGCACACGTTGGCTGATGATCAAGAGATAACGACAAAGTAAGTTGCAGTTCATTTTTCTAAGCGAACGAGTTATTCATCTGCAATGTACCTCAAGGTAAGGCGAGCCGAACCTTCCCTGTATAATATCAAAACGATATACAAGAATCCGGGAAATGATTTCATACCTTGGCAATGAATAAAAAAAAAAATATGGCCACGACAAAGACATGTTCATCCATGGAATACATTTCTCTTTCGGCGATGCCTTTTCATTGCATTCGCTGTACATAAAACCGGACTGATTAAAGTAAAAATGAAGTTGAACATCTGCCTCGGAACACGTTCCTTCTATTTATCGTATAATCCGTACATTTCTTGCCGCATCTCCGCCTCACGTTTTGAATGCGTTTAATTAAAATTCTCATTATGCTCCATGAGAGAGAGAGAGAGAGAGAGAGAGAGAGAGAGAGAGAGAGAGAGAGAGAGAGAGAGACGGGGGGAGGTTTAATAAGAGACTAATTAATATGGCGTCTTGAGGGTTTTATTTCAGCTGTCTAATGAGAAGAATATCTGCTTCGCAAACAATGAACCTTTATGATCTTAATTTAACGAACAAACTTCAATCTTGCGTTAGAGGGCTTGAAGTACACGTGTACCACACAAACACACACACACACACACACACACACAGAGAGAGAGAGAGAGAGAGAGAGAGAGAGAGAGAAGAGAGAGAGAGAGAAAGTCTTCTTAATGATAATACAAAGCCTCATCTGGGTAACATACATAATCCACACGTTTAAATCGTCATAAAGAAACTTCAACTTCGCAGTAATGATTACGTTACAGAATGGGGGCAGCGAAGTTTGAGGCAGCTGACCTTTTTAATAAAAAAATATATATAGTATCTCCATTAGCAAAAAAATTCTATACATGCTAGACTCAAGGAATATTTTCAGAAGTGTTTCCAGAGCTCAGTCACGTGGGAAACTTTCCTGTCAGCCTACAGCAGTCACTCGGGAATTGTTACTGTCCTTGAAAAAAAATATCCCCAGTCACAATTCGATGTTGTAACCTTCTTCCATTATTAAGGAGTGTTATCTTCGTTCTACCTATTTCCTGGTATTTATATTCACATGTGTTACTGATAAACATAACAATATTTTATTTGTTCAGGAAGGATTCACTCAAGCAGGGCGGGTAACTGAATATTTTGAGTTTGCATACCAATGTCTCTTTCATAAATAATATTTGAATTCATTCTCGACTTTACAGTGTTTCTCTATAAGACTGGCCTGATTCAATAAAATTTAGTTTGACATGATTTTTAAATTAAGCTAAATAATACAAATGCATCTTTTCTCTCAAAATGTTTCTCTTCTTCCTACGCATTAAATATTCATGTATTTTCTTGCTGTATTTATAAGGATATTACAGTTACGAATAAAACCTGAACCATTTAACAGGCGTCCTCACTGACTGCAGACCATGGAAATGTTCAGATTTCAGGACGGATTAAACAACTAGAGAAGATACACAATCGTCAAACGCCATCTGAATCATAAAAAAAAACAAGAATTTAAATCTAGCAATAACATTTAAGCGTTTGTTATCCTGTCAAACGCCCTCTGAATCATAAAAAAAAACAGAATTCAAATCTAGCAACAACATTTAAGCGTTTGTTGGGCTGTCAAACGCCCTCTGAATCATAAAAAAAACAAAATTTAAATCTAGCAATAACATTTAAGCGTTTGTTGGCCTGTCAAACGCCCTCTGAATCATAAAAAAAAAACAAAAATTCAAATCTAGCAACAACATTTCAACTACCCAACAAAGCCAATGTTTCGAATGAGCGAGTCGCTTCATCAAACCAAGTCTCCCTCTCACCAGATTTCCCTGAATTTCGTGAAGACCTTGTTGAGTTCGTCGTCGACTTTTCTCCTGTACTGGACGTGCTGCCAATAAGGGTGGGTGTTGGCTAAGTTCCCCCGCGGCTCTGGAATCCCCTCCTTGTAGAAACCTGGAACGGATCGGGAATAGGTGAGACTGAGCAGCTGTAGGAATGGAATGTAAAATTTTGGCCGTAGGCCAAGCGTTGGGACCTATGAGGTCATTCAGCGCTGACAGGAAAATTTAAAGTGGTTTGAAAGGCGTTAACAGGAGGAAAATTCCCTCGCAGTTCCACTGTGAAACAACTTAGGAGAGGGTGGAAAGTGCGATGGAAGAAAGGGAATACGAACGGAGGTACGGTAAAAGGAAAGAAGGGGGGTAGCAATTAGGGGCCGAAGGGACGCCGCAAAGAACCTTAAGTAATGCCTACAGTGCACCGTGTGAGGAGCATGACAGCGCTACAGGACCGAGCAGTTATACTCAATGGAGTTATTCACTCATTCATTTATTCATGACCAAGATTCATTCATATGCATTCCTTTATAATTTGACAGTTAATTGGGAATAATGGCAGGATCCAAGAATTATTTTAACACTGTACCTATTCCCGTTTGATTCCTGTTCAAAAGAATGTCATGCAATGCTGACAGAAATTGTTACTGACATACTGACCCCTATTCTATCATTCTATCCCACAACAAAATAACATCGACGTAAGAGGAACTAAATAAAAAAAACTACAAAAAACGACACAAATTAAAAGATTTACATCACTGTGAGACAGTCGGATGCATCTTTTATTCTTTCAGCGCATCTGCTTTAGAATTCATCGAATCTAATTAATGGGCGCGAAAGAAACGCCTCTCATTCTTGTAAACACGTATCACATTTGTTAATCCGCTTAGGCGGGAAGTACAAAATTGGCTTCCGTTTTAAAACCGGTTTAACGAGACCTAATTGAATAAGGCGGAGCAAGTATACAGTGTGGATATATATATATATATATATATATATATATATATATATATATATATATATATATATATAATAAACAACCTTTTTTCCCTTGAGATATCAAAAGCACTAGATCTCTCTCTGTCTCCATCCATCTATATATATAATTTAAATTTACACAAACACACATATTTATCATTTAAAAAACTTCCCCTTCGGTGATAATTCCCCATCGGGGATATTCCCGAGGTAGCCTGAATTAGATATTAAGCGACGTTTGTAGCTTCGTGAATGTATATGTATGTGTACGTATATGTATTTGTGTATATATATATATAAATATATATATACACAACACGTATGCTGATGGACAATTAAGAACTACTCTCCTTGTACATATTTATTTCTCGTCGTTTCATAATTCTCATATTATAATTACATCTTCAAGGGCTCTAAAATGGATAAATACAACACATAATTAGCATAAAACTCGAACTGAAAATTTTTTACATTTAAAATTATACATTTAAAAAAAAACAAGATATATTAAAATACACAAACTATTGGACCAACCTTCCACCAGAGTAAAAGAAACGTAAGTGGAAGGAAACTAACAAATATATAAGAGGAAAAGACACTTAAGACGAGAAAAGGGAAGTGGCTGTTGACTGCGTGTTTGATGGGGGGAACCAGTTGTTTGATCAATAAGGACTCTAAAATAGGTAATTCCTGGGTGTCGGGTGTTTGTCCGATGATTTTAAGATCTATACTTTCAAAATGTATGTTCTGCAGCTTTTAGCATGAGTTCTTATATATATATGTATATGTATATATATATATATATATATATATATATATATATATATATATATATATATATATATATATATATATATATATATATATATATATATATATAAATATATATATATATATATATATATATATATATATATAAGTGATAGGATCCATACTATCGATTTTTACCGGACCCACATCAAGATAACATTTACAGCCACCCTTCCATCGCAAAATGACAGCCATCACAGCAGATCATAAATACTGATATATATAAACTCCTACATAAACTCCTACATCACCTGCGAAACTACGCGTCACATCTGACTAAGCCTTCGTCGAAACGAACCAGCAAGTTCCCGGATAGTTTCCCCCAAGTCTGAGCATCTTGCAATAACTCTCGAGCCGTCAGTTGCTGAGTGTGAGATCAACTTCCCCCGATGGCGTTGGGCCTGACCGACTCCGAAATGCTTCAGGTTCATGACTCGTTCCTCCTCCTCCTCCTCCTCCTCCTCCACCTCTGCATAATTCGGAACGTCAAAAGGCTGGGAATGATGTGATACTAAATCTCTTGAATTACTAATCGAAAATCATTAACGAGAGACCAGGGCGGAAGTTGAAAAATCGCGAGGAACTCCCCGAAGCAGGAAGCAGGTTTAAAGGTGCAGATCTCCCCGTGGCGTCTGTATCTGCAGAACTTGAATTTCCATCGATTATGGCCGTGAGCGAGGCTCTGGAGATTTTGCGTGAATTGCTATGCAAGGGGGACTTTCGTTTAAAGGAAAATACATACTTCTCAATCTTCAGAGGTATTTAAACGTATCAGGTGGGTAGGTGTTAATGCTTGGTTCATTTAAGGTTACTTGTAATGGAAAACACGATCATGATTTTGCGTGAGTTGTTATGCAAGGGGGACTTTTCTTTAAAGAAAAATATATACTTCTCAGTCTTCAGAGGTATTTAAACGTATCAGGTGGGTAGGTGTTAATGCTTGGTTCATTTATGGTTGCTTGTAATGGAAAACACTTTCATGATTTTGCGTGAGTTGTTATGCAAGGGGGACTTTTCTTTAAAGAAAAATATATACTTCTCAGTCTTCAGAGGTATTTTAACATATCAAGTGGGAAGTTGCTAATGCTTGGTTCATTTAAGGTTACTTGTCATGGAAAACACAATCATGATTTTGCGTGAATTGCTAAGCAAAGGGACTTTCGTTTAAAGGAAAATATATACTTCTCAGTCTTCAGAGGTATTTAAACATATCAAGTGGGAAGCTGTTAATACTTGGTTCATTTATGGTTACTCGTAATGGAAAAAACAACCCTGCTTGTCTGTCTTGATCTTAAAAAGGACAAGAAAAAAAAACACTACAAGGATAGCTTATGGAAAACAAAATTAACCAAGAATATTACGTATTTGACAGTGTTTCTTGGTTCAAGCTGGCTTACTCTGCGTACATCCGCGCAACTCAAAATACAGAACCAGACAATAGACATTGGAAATTTCAGTTTTTTTAATGGAAAAAAATATTTTCCCCCAGTCGTTTTATAAAGTAACTTTGCCTTTAGGTTGTTTGTCAGCCAGTTTAAAAAGCTGCCAAATCCCAGTTCGTTTATCGGTGGCGTTCCCTTCAACTTCCAGGTGAAGTTTTCCTTTTATTTCGAGATCGATAGAAGCGATTCTCTTGAATCCCGAAGTGGGAGACGCATCTAAAACTGACAGTGGTTTAATAAAAATGAATTTAAATAGCCGGTTGTTATGAGTCAGTCTGATACTTGATCAGTGAGCAATAACATAAACGTTTTTTTACAATTTTTTCGAATATTTCAAAAACGGCGAATCACTCGAGGGCTGTACGATAAATTACGCTAAACAGAAGATAAACCAGAACGAAAATGTAAAATTACAAAAATGATAAAATAGAATTTATTGACTCACGAAAAAATATGGTTTTCTCCTGAAGTAATTTAACTGTTCGAATTACAAGGCTTTTCATCTTATTTTCCTTGGAATTGCAGGGGTCGACACATCCATGAAGACCATGTTCAGGAAATAGGACACCCAACACAGAATTCTGTACGGAGGACAATCCCACAAAAAAAAATGTACATCGAACCTATTGGTAAACTAAATGGGACTAAAACTCTACTAAGTTTGCGAATATTGATATATATGTATAGAGATATATACACACATACATACACACACGTATATACACACACGAACACCCCCACACACACACACACACATATATATATATATATATATATATATATATATATATATATATATATATATATATATATATATATATATATATATATATATAGATAGAGAGAGAGAGAGAGAGAGAGAGAGAGAGAGAGAGAGAGAGAGAGAGAGAGAGAGAGAGAGAGAATGACTCTGCTTGTCGTTCATTCTCTATTACACCCTATGGCCGGACTTCATAAAGAAAACCAATAAATGGTATTGCGTCGAGCGACATATGCTCACTCTCCCTTTGAAATTTTTGGTGAGTATTCCATTTTCTTTGTTGGCAAAGGGTTAGGGGGGGAGATTGAATTGTACTACATTTATCTGAGAGGTTACAATTACTTAAACCAAACTGGAGATTAAAACTTTGCTCTGATGAAATTAAGCTATGAAATTTTATAGATTAACTTTTTTTATTCAGGCGAAGTTCTACAGGAGGATTTAATGGGATGGAATATAAAATTTGGGACCTGAGCTGAAAGGAAAACTGAGAGTAGAAGGTTTGAAAGGTGTAACAGGAGGAAAGCCTCGCAGTTGCACCATGAAACAAGTGTTAGGAAAGGTTGGAAAGAAAGACGGAAGAAAGAGGATATGAAAGGAGTATTCAATGCTCTTAATGAGGTCAGATTTGAAGGATGATAGTGCAGGATGAAGGATGGAAAAACACTCGAAACTTGACCGTCAAGGAAAGGATAAAAGGGATTAGTTAACTGACGCTTATATACTTCCTTTCTAACTCTTCCTCGAAGAGATATAATCTCGGATTATACTTATTCCCTATTATGACCTTACTGTGAACGCCTTAATCTTCAAGACTTCACAATGAAAAACGGGTTTACTCGGCTAACGTTAAAATCATCACAATGATGATTTTCACATTCGCCGAGTAAATCGTTTTCTTTCCCAGTTATCTGAATCGTTATGCTTTAATTAGCCTTTTTAGTAAATGACAACATTTATAATTACCCTCTTTAGCGGAATACATCATTTAAAATCTATTAAACTGCAATTCATTTTGATTATCAAGTGGGACTTCGTTTCCCGAAATTAATCTTTTCCCTTCGTAGACTTTGAGACTCATCTTCTCCCAGCCACTAGATCGGGAATTTGGCTTTATTCTGTCCCTAACAAGCTCTACCAGTCACTCCAGGCAAGAACTTGAGTCAATCGTGAGTTTGCTGGTCGTTACAGCATCAAGTATTTTATTTTTGTGATGTGTCATCGACAAACAAGAAGAGTCCGAACTGGCTACTTTGTAACTTTTCACCGAGCATTTGTTTCTCTGAATCACTTGAAGAAAATATAGTATTTCTTCAAATAAACTCAAGAAATACGAAGACCAAAGGGTCCTGGCACGAGAGAGAGAGAGAGAGAGAGAGAGAGAGAGAGAGAGAGAGAGAGAGAGAGAGAGAGAGAGAGAATACATCCTGATAACGTCAACCAGCCCTTCAAGTCAAAAACAAAAGAAGGTGCTTTCTTTACACAGCGTCGCTGGCGATCAATCAAGAATTGTTATGAAGCGGTTTCATCAAGCTTGACAACAACGAAAGTACAATTACCGCCATTAGAAAAAAATAAATAAAAATAGAGAGTAAAATAAGCGCCGTCTCTTCTTCCTCCTTATTTACTAACTGCGAAGTGACTCGCCAATTTCAACCGTAAAGGAGAAACATCAGATTGGAAGACGCTTCAATGGGAGTTATTTACTTCGAGGAGTGTTACGTAACGGGTCGTAAGTCCCACCAGCTAGCTACCAGTCCCTTTCAAAGAATTAAATGACGAGGTGAAATATTAATGAGAGTAAGCATTACAAAAGTGTGCCAAAAATGTCGGCAAAAAGTGAGAACTTCACAACGTATAAAGCTGAAGAGGTCATGAATAGTTGATTCGATTTCTGGGTTTATCTCTCTTCTTCTTCTTCTTCTTCTAATAATAATAATAATAATAATAATAATAATAATAATAATAATAATAAATGCACTTTACAACCAACGTACAAATCTGAAGAAGTTATGAATATGTTATTCGATCCCCAGTTTTATCTCCCTTCAACTAATAATAATAATAATAATTATAATATAATAATAATAATAATAATAATAATAATAATAATAATAATAATAATAATAATAAACCTACCCAGCCAAGAGAGGATATAATAATAATAATAATAATAATAATAATAATAAACTACCCAGCTAAGAGAGGTTATAAAATAATAATAATAATAATAATAATAAAAACTTACCCAGCCAAGAGAGGTTATAATAATAATAATAATAATAATAATAATAATAATAATAATAATAATAATAATAAACCTACCCAGCCAAGAGAGGATATAATAATAATAATAATCATCATAATAATAATAAATTCATAAACTTACCCAGCCAAGAGAGGTTATAATAATAATAATAATAAATAATAAACTTACCCAGCCAAGAGAGGTTATAATAATAATAATAATAATAATAATAATAAACTTACCCAGCAAAGAGAGGTTATAAAAATAATAATAAAAATAAACTTACCCAGCCAAGAGAGGTTATAATAATAATAATAATAATAAACTTACCCAGCCAAGAGAGGTTATAATAATAATAAAATAATAATAATAATAATAATAATAATAATAATAATAATAATAATAAACCTACCCAGCCAAGAGAGATGCTCTGTGGTCTCCAGCCTCATTCTGAATGTATCGACTGCTCTCCGAAGCTCGTCCACAACGGGTGGCAAATCTGTGCTAAGAGTAGCGATAGTTCTCTCCACCTTTGACAGCCTGTAATGGAACGAAGAAGAAGAAGCATGAGTAATGAAAAAGACGTCGAAATGTTATTTTAATTATCAATAAGTAGGAATCCCAATTTTAGAAAATTTGAGGTTTTTAATTGTTATTTAGTTTCTCACATTTCTTAGACTCACAAGGCTTGTCTAGTGATGTTTTCTTAAGCACAGGAGCAAGGGTCAACAAAATGGAATTTTAATTATAAATAATAAGCAATCCCAACTTAGAAAAACTAAGGTTTTTAATAAAAAAACTGAGGTTTAAAATTATAATATTGTTTCTCACATTTCTTAGACTCACAAGACTTGTCTAGTGACTTTTCTTCAGCACAGAAGCAAATTGGAGCAAAATGGAATTTTAATTGTAAATAACAGGAAATCCCACCTTAAAAATACTGAGGTTTTAATTATTATATTGTATCTCACATTTCTTAGACCCGTAGAATTCGCTCAGTGACGTTTATCTTGAAATGAGGAGCAAATTGGGGCAAGGGACGTCAAAATATTATCTTAACCATAAAAAATAAGCAATCCCAACTTAGCCAACCGAAGTTTTTAATCATTATATAGTTCCCCCCACATTCCTTAAACCCACAGGGTTCGCCCAGTGGCGTTTTCAAAGGCGAAGTTGGACAGCCACAGGTGGCAGAGAATAAAGGTAATCGTTGGAAATAATGAAAACCAATGCAGCTGGGGACCCAAGTGATGCTGCAATGTCGTCCTGTCAGGTAAGCTGCCAAAGACGTCCCTCGCAGGGAGATGACTGTGGTGTATGTGGTTAGAGAGTCCATGTTCCTCTCCTTGGAGGGTTGGTAAAGGTAATTAGAGTCGTTTTGGAGTTTTGCACGTCAATATACAGAGCTTTGAAAATTAATTTAACAAACTCCCCGTGTCTGCCCAACTCTGAGGATTTTTATCTTTATGCTAAGGAGCTTGAGACTGGAAAATCTGCTTATAATAAACATATTTATTTAAAGAAATGTCAATATACAGAGCTTTGAAAATTAATTGATCATACTCCCTCGTGTCTGCCCAACTCTTAGGAATTTTTTCTTTATGCTGAAGAGTTCAGACGGGAAAATCTGCTTATAATAACCACATTTAAAGACAAGGGAGTTATAAGAATAATCTGTTGTTATATATTATCTATGACTTTTTATGCATGAAGAGTTGAACTGAAACAAAAACACACCGGCTTTCGGATGCATATTTAGAAAGAACGATCATATTAACGTGATCTCTTGGTTTGCACGAACCTTAGGATATGCACAGTACATGAGATATTGTGGTAAGAGAAATAGGTCCATCAATTCTTAGCCTCAGCATGGAAAGAAGAGAATCAGGCACAAAAACACTCCCAGTTATAAAATCATATCGAGACTATCTGCCACACGATACAAAAATTTCACCAAAAAGGAAAAAAATCAATGAATAAAATATTCCCCAAAATAAAAGAATCAATTCGATTTACGAGCATGACGCAATCACTCCCAAAAATCCATCAGTAAAATACGAGGCATAGATATTTGCTGAACTGTAAAAATAATACATCAAAGGGGATTGAACGAACCCTCCCAGGAATATTCGTGCCATTGCTCTCACAAAAATGGCTGTGGCTGAAGAAACCCGGAGTAAATATACAAGGAATGAATGACAATACCAGCGAGATGGTTCTTGAAACTTTGGTGGGGAATACACATAAATTTACACAAGAACTGGCGTTATTAAATATATCATGTGTACCTTAATAAAATTACATATACGACTGGAAACTTTGGTAAGGAATGCATGAATACACTGGCGTTCCTAAATACAGCATGTTGGGCCTTCATAAGTTTTAAGGCAAGATTGGATCATCAACACGAGAAATGTCAAAATCATAAACTGGTAATGGTGTCATCGAAAAGATAAATATCAAGTATTTGTAACATGAAAAGATACAAGAATTGCTCTAAATACATCAATCTGAACGACGATGATTTTACTAAACCTCGGCCAAAAATTTTATGATATAAAGCCACGACAATTCTGTAGGGCTAAAATAGCACTGGCTACAAAAACCTATTCACGTAAGAGACGAGGTTATTTAAGAGCACACAATTTCGAACATTGATGATTTTTTGGGGAAAGTTTGAGCTACAAAATACGACCTAAAAAGTGACGATTCCGCTAAAATAACTCGCTTCTAAAGCGTCGACCTGAAATCAAGAGCATTTTTCTGGCTCTCTCCAACCACGCGAATAAAAAGAGAGAGAGTAACGAATCAAATGAGGACAAGACCGAAAGGTAACACAAAAAAAAAAATTCGACATTTTCGCTCTCATTCCTTGTGACGACGAGATTTCAGATACACGGCGAATATGGAAAAATCATTCCTAATTAGGCTTCCAATTAGAGCGGTAGTTTTACGACGGCGATGAACAGCCAAATCCTGTAATTATGAATAAAAGGCATCAGATTCAATCTGATTACTCTCTCATTCAGCGTTCGGTCGAGTGGAACCCCGGGGGTATTATTCATCCTCCCTCTCAGAGACTGTTCTGAAGGATTCGCTTGACAAGATGGCAGCAGAGGGATGAATGGTCTTCTTCAGGGAGCTCGGAATCACATACTGGCAAACACTCAGGGAACTAATTTAGGATTTAAAAAGAAAATTTCAAACTAAGAAAAAATCTTAATCCGAGCCTTCTGCTGGGACCGGACTCATACCCAAATGAATAAGGAGTCTCTTGTGTGTTAGAAGTCAAAATTCAGATATAAAAAGTCCAGTTTGTTCCAGGTTTCAAATGCAAACGAACACGTCCTTCTGGTTCCACCTCACGAACCAACTACTTTCAGCCTCATTAGCTTCAGAGACCAAGATCATATGCCATGATAAAAGCAGCAAGTGGGTCTGCCCTATACTTTTCTCTACCTATGTGCTTCACTTGCCCTAACATCCATCGATTATTTAATAATTACTGCCAAAGTCTCCCACTGCCAAGTAACAGTATAATACGTGATCCAGTGGAGTACTGTCATCGCGACGATTCCTCGTCTCAGCATTTTTTGGGACACAAACCAGAAATACTGTACTTTCTTTTGTGCTCCCACACACACACACACACACACACACACACACACACACACACACACACACACACACAAAAAGGACGAGCCTCTTATAAACCAAACACAAAAACTTTTAAGCAGTTTTGAATTCGAATACAAAAAGACGAATAAATAAAAAATAAACCGAAAGTACTGAACTCTCTTTTGAAAACTATTTCTGGCTACAATCTTTTCAGTCCAGCGAACTTCAGTCAAAAAATCAAAATCGCTCTCAATCCTCGCGTTTGATCAATAGTCTTTGAAGTTCGACCTTTGTTTACCTGGGGTGTTGGTTAACTCAGAATATCCCGGACCCCCTTCCAATGGAAAAAAAGGGGGTGGGGGGGGATGTTGACTAGCATAGGGACAAAAAAAAAAAAAAATAGGTATCTATGGTATAGTAAATTTACATTCAACCGACTTTACATGGGGCATCCTGGTGTTAAAAACGGGAATAAGTATGACAAAAATAGACAGAAAATAGAGTATATTTTGTATGATACATTTGCTTTAAAAAAAACTTTACCATCAGACCTATGAGTAAAGGGGAGAGTAGTTCAAATTTGCTTCGTCCACGGGAGATACAAAGACAAAAATCTGAACTTGACCCACCCACGAGAGAGAGAGAGAGAGAGAGAGAGAGAGAGAGAGAGAGAGAGAGAGAGAGAGAGAGAGAGAGAGAGAGAGAGGTAATTGAATGCTGACCCGCCCACGAGTGAAGTGGAGAGAGAGAGAGAGAGAGAGAGAGAGAGAGAGAGAGAGAGAAAAGAGAGAACCATTCGGACCACCCCTTGCATTCTCGTCCATGTTATGCATTTTTGGTCGAGAGAGAGAGAGAGAGAGAGAGAGAGAGAGAGAGAGAGAGAGAGAGAGAGAGAGAGAGAGAGAGAGAGAGAGAGAGAGAGAGAGAAAACCATTCGGACCACCCCTTGCATTCTCGTCCATGTTATGCATTTTTGGTCGAGAGAGAGAGAGAGAGAGAGAGAGAGAGAGAGAGAGAGAGAGAGAGAGAGAGAGAGAGAGAGAGATCCTATCAGCTTTTTTCTCTCCGTTTTGTTTGCCTGCTCAAATTTATTATTAAATACTGCTGCATTTGCAGCGAGAAGCAGATATCTTCTGATTGCTTATTCCACGTACACCGCAGTATGCTTGACGCAACGGGCAATACAGTATTCTGAGAGGGCAAACATTTGTACTGCACTGTGAGACGCGTACTATAAATGTTCAAAGGAAATTTGAAAACATTTTTCTCCGTGAATCCTGTGTTCAGAAGATTGTCTTTTTTTAATACTGAAAACTTTACTTTTTCCATACTTCTGCTTTTTATTTTTCTACTTGTATTAAAAAAAAAAACATTCAGTAAAATAGACTTGGTAAAAGCAAGCACATTCTGTGTCATATGGAATCACAGATTTATCTGAATGTTCACAAGAAGAACTAAGTAGAATTTTCTCCAAAGTTCTTTTGGGCAACTGACTTTATTTGTCATTTCTGAGGTCGTATAACAAGCCTTCGGAAACATTTGAAATTATTTAGAAAGTTTTCCATAAAAGGGTTATTTTTCATAGTTTATCAAACAATATTAAAATAACTTAAAGTTAATAGACAAGGATATTAACTCCGTACGCCATAAAATATGTACATTATCAACAAATGCTTGGACGAGCTAATCATTAAACTGTTTATTGCTAACACGTCACAGGTGAAAGACATTAATATAATTCAACCTACTAAAGCCTATCAAATAAATACCATCTGAGGAAAAGGGAAGGGGGTTAGGGATGGGATGGGGCTTAATATCTGGTGGAACAGGGTAGGTTAGGATATATAGGATGGGGTATGAAGGGATGTCGCAGTGTAATTATGTATGGGTATTTGCAAAGCGGAAGCCTATTCTTCATCCCGGTTTCGATTTCCAAACTTATTGCACAAAAGAATATGGCTTTATGAAGCTTCAGAGTTGTAATAATACCTGAGTGTGCCATTACACACACACACACACACACACAATACACACACACACAACCACACACACAATAAAGTGACGCGCATTTTAATATATATATATATATACGATACTTAATAAAAAAATAAAAAATATATATAACATATATAAAATATATATGAGCATTGAGCTAAAATTAAAGGACGTTTGAGCTTAATGCTTGTATATGAATCACAGTGATGTGATAAAATCTCATAATATAATATATATTTATATATATATGTTATCGAGGGGGAATTTGTTTTGTTGATAATAAGTTCGTCGTACTTGCCGTGTGGTTAAAATGCGCGTCACTATAGTCCTGAGTTCTTGTCTTCCGTGGCTGATCAGAGCCAGACACGAGACGACGAACTTATTATAAAAAAAAAATAGGTTTTGCTTCGATAACAAATGGATGTTACAGACTAAAAATATATTAAACAAAGCCACTACAACACCTTCTAAAAACATAATTGATATTAAAACTCTCGACGCTTGTCGCTTTAATGCTTGTAAATGAATCACGGCGATGTGATAAAATGTCAGGCATACACACACACACACACACACACAAAAAGTCACTTCAAGAAGGCATATATATAAAAATGGGAATAAATATACGTTAAAAGAAGAAGAAGATATATATATATATATATATATATATACATATATACATACACACAAGGACCAAGGTAGCTAAATTTTTAATAGCTTTTCTAACAAAATGCCTGTGTCGTACAAGTTTTATTCGTGAGTCCTTTGTGCAAAGTAACCCGACGCCTTTGTAGGATTCAAGTCCAATCCTACAGATGCTAATTGGACTGCTTTACAGCTTCCATAAAACAGCTGAGGTTTTCATTAACCCACGAAAGGGTTGAGAGACCCTCCTGCGTAACAATGACAACGATGACGCGGATAAGAAAATAACGAGGCTAATGATGGTGACATTGACGACAGAAACAAAGCGTGACAATTATAAATGATAAAATGACAAGAGGGTGATGACGTCAGCAAATCCCACTATTTATATTTGGCAGTTTTTGTAGAATGCGAACAGAACTCGGTGACTTTCGAAACGAGTTTTTCCAGTCGATAACCACAAATATAATGCAGAATAACGCATCGGCTGTTTGAAATGCAACAATAACCAGATTTTATTTGAATCGCCTCGTTTGTCTTGTATAATGAGCCTGTGTTGGAAAGTGTTTGTCTACAGAGAAAGTGCAGCTACTCTGAAAACGGCTCAGTGTTATACTGAGATTAAAAGTGATGTTATTTTGGACAAAAAGAATAGCACAGTCCTGCTTTAATCTTCTTCCCTGAAAGTCGAGTAATTCTGCACATAACACTTGTATTTTTCCTTACAAGACGACAAGTGTTATGTGATTTCTCTCTGATAACCACGCACCTGAAATATATCAAACAACGATCAACGCAGCTTCAATAAAATCTGATTGATATTGCATTTCAAACAGCCGATGCGTTATACTGTTATATTTGTGGTTAGCGACTGAAAAATTAATTTCGAAATTCACCGAGTTTTGTTTGCATTCTGCAAAACTGTCAAATATTAATTTTATCATTTTATCATTTATAACTGTCATGCCTTGCTTCCTTCTTCAATGTCATTATTAGCCTCATTATATTATCTTGTATTTGCACTATACGCAACAGCATTTTCTTGTAATGTACAAAATAAAATATTCGATCAAATGACTCCAGGAATCCGAGAAAACTTGAATTGTTATTAAAATATGATTCAACTACCAAGAAAACTAAAATTTTTTACCTTTGTACAACTGAAGGAAAAAATAACAAAGAAAAATATTAAGTAAATAAGTAAATAGATATCCCAGTTTCAATAAGAGAACAGAAAGAAAAATATAAAAGAAAACAAAGAAAGATATTCAATAAATAGATATCCCAGTTTCAATATGAGAAAAGAAAGAAAAAGTTAAAAACAAATTCTCACATTTAGATTCCGTAATGGGAACTTGACATTACCCAATAACACAGTTTTCTAGAAAATGGTGTTCTTGCCTTATTGCGCTCTGAAAACCAGCATTATTTCTCTTCACAAAACAATGTTCTGCTCGTTGCCACAAGGTACGATTTTCCCCTAAGCAGATTGAATTCGTGTCCTGACGGACATAAAGCTGTTAAAAGAAAGTATAGGTCTCGGTAGAAAAGTTCTTAAATTAGCAATACTTATTGCACTGCTTGTCTGCAAGTAAGAGGAACCAGTGCTTTGTGAATGCCATCTTACACTTTTCCAGTCACGCAAAAAAAGAGAGAAAAAAAAAATTGCAAAATAGCTGGATTTCATATCGACTGGAACAACACGCAGAAAATAATATGGCCAAAAAAAGGCCTTTATTACAATTTCAAACCTAGTTTTTTTCCCTAAACAAAGGTGACTTTTTGCAGCGTCCATCGCCATCACTTGGCCCACTGAACTGCAACAACGACTATCGTCAAATTCCAAGTGTTTGAAATTCTCCTGGGATGGAAGAATTCACAGCGTTTCAATTTTCTTATTTTTCAGCAATTCCAAAAATCACCATTCATGTGTAAGAGAAGAAATGGTAATTATTTTCCTAAATCCTTGACAAACTTTTTAATGATCTGACTTGCTGAAACAGGCCGTAGGCAAACTGATTTATCTAAAGTATCTTAATAGGATGTAGCTACCTTGTTAAATTCATCTACACTCATCTTAGTGGGATGTAAACAGCCAGTCGAATTTACCTAAAGTATCTTAATAGGATGTACACATCGAGTCGAATTTATTTAAGTTATCTGAATGGGGCGTTGATATTTTGTCAAATTTACATAAATCATCTTAGTAGGATGTAGAAATTTTGTCGAATTTGTCTAATAACCTTAGTCGAATTTACCAAATCATCTCAGCAAGATGTAGATATCCTGTAGAATTTACCTAAATCATCACAGCAGGATGTAGACATCTAGTCGACTTTACCTAAATTATCTTCATGGGGTGTAGATATCTTGTCGAATTTATCTAAAGCCACTTGGTGGGATGTAAATATGTTGTCGAATTTACCTAAATAATCTTAGTAAGATGTAGACACCTAGTCGAATTTACCTAATCATCTTAGTAGGATGTAGACATTCAGTCGAATTTACCTAAATCACCTTAGTAGGATGTAGAAATCCAGTCGAATTTACCTAAATCATCTTAGCAGGATGTAGATATCTGTAGAATTTACCCAAATCATCTTAGCAGTTAGTAGGATATATATATCCTGTAGAATTCACCTAAATCATCTTAGCAGTTAGTAGGATATATATATCCTGTAGAATTTACCTAAATCATCTTGGCAGTTAGTAGGATATATATATCCTGTAGAATTTACCTAAATCATCTTAGCAGTTAGTAGGATATATATATATCCTGTAGAATTTACCTAAATCATCTTAGCAGTTAGTAGGATATATATATCCTGTAGAATTTACCTAAATCATCTTAGCTAGGATGTAGACATCTCTTCAAAAATCGCCTTGTGCACCTTAATGCGTCTTATATCCACTTCGCCGCGATTAAACCTTATGTTTAGATTAATCTAAATATTACCTACCAACGTTCTACGTAGGACGCAGGAAATCAGAAATAAATTCCCGCTCAGCATTCACGGGCATTGACGTCATACCATTCACGCTCAGCAAGTCAATTTTTGTGATTACAGGACGCTCTCTCTCTCTCTCTCTCTCTCTCTCTCTCTCTCTCTCTCTCTCCTCTCCCTCTCTATCTTCCCCTCCGGCCCATATCGTCTCGCTCTCCCAATCTTTACTTTCTCTCTCTCTCTCTTGATCTGTTCCCCGTTCTCTTCTTTCTTCCCCATTTCTCTCTTTCGTTTTACGCTCTCTCTCATATATCCATGTCCTCTCTCTCTCTCTCTCTCTCTCTCTCTGTAAAATAAAAGCTCGCTCTCTTACTCCCCATCTCCTTCCTCCTCCGCTCTTTTTCTTTTTTTCCTTTTCCCCTTTCGTTTTACTCTCTCTCTCATATATCCATGTCCTCTCTCTCTCTCTCCGTGTGTGTGTAAAATAGAAGCACACTCACTAACTCTCCATCTAATTCTTCTTCCTCCCGTCTCTTCCTGTTATCCCATTTCCCCTTTCGTTTTACTGTCATGCATCCACACCCTTTCAGGCATTCTCTCTCTCTCTCTCTCTCTCTCTCTCTCTCTCTCTCTCTCTCTCTCTCTCTCTCTCTCCAAGTAAAACTGAACACACCAAAACTTAATCCAGGCTAATTTTTCGCCTCAGAAATTGCATATCCTTCCCAGTGGCTTAATCGGTTAATCTGTTTCCTTTCCTTTCATAAACTTCGTCCAACGCCACATCTGGTATTTCTCAATTTCCCGTACGCAGAAGACTGCTTTTTTTGAATGATGAACGATGGCTGGGAGAAATGTTAATTATTTAGGCTGCATTCTTTTCGTCTGACTGACTGTGGGCTGTGACAAATAATTTATATACTAATTTATAATTCTGTGTAATTATGCATGGAAACACACATACACACATTACCTATATATATATATATATATATATATATATGTGTGTGTGTGTGTGTGTGTATATGTGTATGTATGTATTTATGTATATACATAAATTTATTTATCAACAATAACTTTCTGAAAAGGGGATTCATTTATAATTCCGCAATTGAAGTATGCAAGTGGCAATGATTATTACGTTTACAAAGGCACATTTTGTATAAGGGAACAATATCTCTTCCTGCGGGACTCCAGGAAAAAAACATTAGGAGTCTCAAGTCGGCGCGCGGTGTGAAAATTACCATACAACAAGGGCCGTGGGTTTTGCAACCCCACGCCCCAAAACCAAAGAAAGAAAAACCATAAAAAGAATATAGTACCGACTCTTGTAGTCTGAATGCGCGTGGATGCGGAGCAGAACAGAGGAAATGTTTTGGCACTAAGTGAGAAAAAATGGAGAAGGGGCGGACGAAGATTGATTGCGCCTGCGCCGGCTGCAAGGTGAAATCTGCGAGTGGCTGGGGTTGGTGAATATGAAAAGGTAGTTTGGTAAGTGATTCAAGCGGAAAAATATGTGACAAAGAACGACGTGGCATTGTTGGGGGGTATGGAATTCTTGGAGCAATTGAATGAGGAGAGTTTAGCGGAAATTTATTTGAAAAGGGCCTTCATTACTGAAAATACTTGGTGTCCTTAGATTCCGTAGAAGGACGTTCATAAGCATACTGAAAATAGCGAGGAAATCTAATTTGCTATATTATGTTTTAGTACTGAAAGGATGAAACAGCTAATTGATGGATGTAATGGCGAGGAGTGCGGGAGGTATATACAATCATTACATGCTTGACGAGAAAGTTAAAACGGGTGTAAGCTTCAGTTGGAAGGGAGGGCAAGAAACGTGGTTGAAATGCAATTAAAACAAGTGAGTTTGTTCACAAAGATGTGAGAAAAGCTTATCAGGAGAACTTGGATGCAATAGGGGTAAGGTTAAAAGGAAAGAGCAGATGAGGAAGTATATAAAATCCCATTGAGAGACACACACGGAATGCGTTGGGATGATTAAATGAGAGGTTGACTGAAGGACACAGAGACCACTTGAAGTGTAGTTGCATTATAACAGAGAAGATCTGTTAAACTAAACAGGAGAACAAAGTGATTGTAAAGAAGGCATGTAATAAAATAAACGGGAGAAGGTAAGTAACAGATTGGAGAGAATAAAAAAAATGGTTAAACTAGAATATACAGAGAAAGAATAATTAGCAAACGGATCCCAGAATAAAAAAATGCAAGTGGGAAGATGTTGTCTGAGGTCAACGCAGTCACTGGTAGATGCAGTAAGCTTTGTGACAGTCACTGGTAGATGCAGTAAGCTTTGTGGCAGTCATTGGTAGATGCAGTAAGCTTTGTGACAGTCACTGGTAGATGCAGTAAGCTTTGTGACAAGTCACTGGTAGATGCAGTAAGCTTTGTGACAAGTCACTGGTAGATGCAGTAAGCTTTGTGGCAGTCACTGGTAGATGCAGTAAGCTTTGTGACAGTCATTGGTAGATGCAGTAAGCTTTGTGAGTCACTGGTAGATGCAGTGGTTGGGACAAGTCACTGGTAGATGCAGTAAGCTTTGTGACAAGTCACTGGTAGATGCAGTAAGAGACAGTCACTGGTAGATGCAGTAAGCTTTGTGACAAGTCACTGGTAGATGCAGTGTAAGTCACTGGTAGATGCAGTAAAATTTGTGACAAGTCACTGGTAGATGCAGTAAGCTTTCTGACAAGTCACTGATAGATGCAGTAAGCTTTGTGACAAGTCACTGGTAGATGATTTGTGACAGTCACTGGTAAATGCAGTAAGTTTGTGACAAGTCACTGGTAGATGCAGTAAGCTTTGTGACAAGTCACTGGTAGATGCAGTAAGCTTTGTGACAAGTCACTGGTAGATGCAGTAAGCTTTGTGACAAGTCACTGGTAGATGCAGTAAGCTTTGTGACAAGTCACTGGTAGATGCAGTAAGCTTTGTGACAGTTTACTGGTAGATGCAGTAAGCTTTGTGGCAGTCATTGGTAGAGGCAGTAAGCTTTGTGAAGTATTAATGAATGAGGAAAATAGGAGAGATGAACAGCTGAATGACGCCAGGATGAAGTGTACTAGCATTTGTTTGCGAATGCTTCTGGAACTCGTTGCTAAACATGTGAGAAGGGGTTTTAAGAGGCTGGAGAATATATAGAAAACGGATTATAAGCGAGATCCTGCGGTATGACGGTGAGATAGTAATAAAGAAGATGACTGTGGTTTGTAAGGTAAGTCTGAATAAGGGAAAGGTTCTGAAGAATTGTTGCATTATGTAAAACTGAAGGTCATAAAGACAGGTGCAAGAATAATAGGGGATTAATGTTACTTATTATTATCAACAAAGACCGAGTGTTTGAAAGATGGAGGTGAATACTGCCGTGAGTATGTGAGGAGTTTGATGGAATGCTGATAAGCCTTGATGCAAGTTTAAGAAGTGGCTGATTTAGTGGTAACTTCCTACACAGGAGGTTCATCCAAGTTTCTACTTTAAAGTACAAATATAGCACTGATAATTTTTCTGTTGGTTTTCTCTGGAGTAATCCTTTTGGAAGGAGAAACACACACACACACACACACACACATATATATATATATATATATATATATATATATATATATATATATATATATATATATATATATATATATATATATATATTTTTCTCCTCATGCTTATACTTTATATTCTCACCTTTGTTCCAAGTCCATCAGATCTATCCCCAAACGGCTGATTCTATTGCCTGTAAAAGAAAAAAAGAGAATATGAGTAATGAACGGGTCAGCTCAGTGTCAGTAAATAGTCAAATATAAAAAATTTCATATCTCCACGGAACGAAATGAATCATTAGGTTTTTGTGGTTTTGCTTGAGACCAAAAAACTTTAAAGCAATGTTCCGTCAAAAGAAGTGAGTTTATTGAAGAAAATACATTTCATGTATGGAAAAACACAAGTTTGTTAAATAAATAAATAAAAAAGGCTTCCAGTTTTAATGTTTTATCTGATGTCATTCCCAGCCCACATCCTGCTCATAGGATTATTCATCCCGCAATATGTACAAAGTTCATTCTCTATACAATAATACATATATATATATATACATATATATATATATATATATTGCACGTATAGGGCTAGCAATCTCATCCCAAAAATACTTGCTGAGAACTGGAGCGTTAACACCATCTGGAGCCACCCCTTTTAAGAGGGAGTTAGTGTCTTTAACAAATTTCTAAAAAGACGTAGGTTAATCGAAACCAATGTTTTTACCATACTTTTTAGAAAAAAAATCATATGACTGTTCATCAATTCAATGGCGAGAAATGTCACATAAACCCAAGCTTCATATTTCACATTAGCTTTGTGTTTTAATATGATCTAACAGAACAGAATTTCTATCTTGCGTCAAGGGAAATCCATTTCAAGTTTATTCTCTACTCAGCTTCAAAAGGAGGAACACGGAATGTCTCGTAGGTGTGTTCAAGTTTCAGTACGCGGACACACGGCTATACACCCACAGAATGCCTAGAGAGAGAGAGAGAGAGAGAGAGAGAGAGAGAGAGAGAGAGAGAGAGAGAGAGAGAGAGAGAGAGAGAGAGAGCGTCTGTAAAGAATTACCTTCAGGTTCCGAGCAGAGCCATTAACGCAATTATAAAAACTTACAAGACATTGGTTGTTGATTATCCCTTGGGAACTCGAGGCCAATAGTTTTAAATTCCCCCGCTCCGGCGCCCCCTTCTCCCCCCCTCTCTCTCTCTCCTCTCTCTCTTTTCTCTGCTCTCCCCCTTCAGGCTTTTCTCTTTTCTGTTTTAGTAACTCTTGACCTAGATTATGCCCTAACTCTCGATATTTTTCTGAGTCTGCTTAAAATTACTGGTGTTTTTAGCTAACATTACGTTTTCGGTAATATATCAAAAGTTTCCAATGTTTTAGGAAAGAATAACATCTTGACCTGCAGATTATAGCCACAGTAACCTTCAGTGATATTTTAATTATAGAAGTTTTTATGTTTAGAGAAACTGAAAATTACTGGTGTTTTTAGCTAACATTACTGGTACATAGCTCGGTAATATATCAAAAGTTCCGGCAAGACTGTTTTCAGGAAAGAATACCAGGTTCTCAGGGGTGCAGATTTTGAAAACAGCAATTCGCCTAGGTCACAAAGGAAGTCAGTAATTATAGAAGTGAAATACAATTCTTGTTTATAGCTTTGGATGTGATTTTGACGAATTTAACATTCACTTCCGGCGAAAATGTTTTGTCAGCCTATTACATCTTCCTTAGGAGAAGAAGAATTCTCTCTTTCACTTAAAACGGACTGAGGTGACGTCACGGGCTACAACAAAAATTCACCTGGCCCCTGCAAAATGGAACAGAGAAATATAGAGGAACCACTCACAAAAGAAGTTTATAGGAACAGGGAATAAAATACCAAACGCCAATGTTAACTAAATTTGGACATTTTATGTAGACAGCCTTGATTTATATACCCTCCTCTCTTTTAAAGAAAAATTTTCCTGGAAAGTGGAATCGGGGAGAAAGGGACAAAAAAAAATTAAAAAACCTTTGAAAATGTGCTTTCTCCTCCCTGCGTCTTTTTGTGTAGATGATAAACTCTTCACTGAAGTTTTCCGTTTCTCCTTCAGGATTAGGCCTCACTCCCCTCTTCTTTTATCTCTTCCTCCCTTTCGATTCCTTTTTTCTTTTTCTTTTTTAGGCGTGGAAAAGATAAGAGCATTGGGTTACCTGTCCAGCTGGTTTTCTTTTATGGAAAGAGAAAAACATACTTTTGAAGTCTACCTGGTTGAACAAATAACGCAGGACTTGGACTCTCCTTTGCAATTTTTTTCTCTCTGTGTGTTAGCAGATAGTACCAAAGTAACACACAAAAATAAAATCTCCTTTTTTGGCGTTTTAAATGCATTATCCTTCAAACACTTCTTATCCTTCCAGAGAGCGCATTTATTAGTATGTATTGAAAGGACCCCTTAGGAATATTCTTTCCTTCTTTAACATCTAAATCAGCTGTGCTAATACATTCTTCGCACAAAGGCATGTCACTAGCCAGTTGCCACTTGCCACAGGCGTGAATGCTCCTTAAAGTCGTCCTGGACCTCTGTACGCTCATAGGGCAGGCGCTGATCTCCTGTTTCTTCGGCCGACAGCCAGTGGGGACAGGTCCCAATGCCTAACACGTGGCCAGTGTGGCCAATGCCTACTGTTTAACTGGCGGAGGGCTGGTACCTATTCTCATACTGAACCTCTCGGGTTTTTTCGGACCGTTAGGTTGGCGGGATACCGGATTTTTGCAGTGGCATAATGCGAGCCATGGGTGAGTGGCGGAATTTGAACCCTGGCCCTCTCGACTGGTAGCCGAGATTCATCCTACCTCATAGTATCATGCTTAGTTTCCGATTCTTAGGAAATCAATAGCTTGATAATAGACTACATTTTTGTGAAGTCTGGAGAGATACTATTCAAAATCTATACCAGCCACTGATATCATTATGGTAACTTCCTCTTTTATCAATATATAAATGTATGTGACAAAATGAAATAACTGTCAAGTTTAACTCTACATCCAAGGCTAACAGTTGCAAACGCTTCGGAATAAGAAGCACCAAGATCAAAAAAATTAAGTTTTGAACTTTCCCAATTAAACATCAAGAGTCAATTTACGTGGATTTTGTAAAGCAATCTGAGGCGTTTATCCATCTGAGGTTCGGTGAAATGAAGAAAATTGAAGATGGAAGATTTCACAGGTGGGAGAACACTTAATAGTTTGACGTCAGTGGACAGAAAAAAATCACGGAGTTGAGCCACTTACGATTTCAACTGCCACTGACATATATATATATATATATATATATATATATATATATATATATATATATATATATATATATATATATATATATATATATATATATATATATATATATATATATATATATATGCTGACTGCTGTTTGTTTTTGGTACTCTGCATAACACCACTGTAACTTAAATGGCTGTATGTTAGGGGCGACTGCTTTAGGAGTCAGTCGTTTTTCATATACTTTATAATCAGCCACGACTTTCTATTCAAACTATAAAATTAGGCATCCGCCCAGAGCTGTAGCGCATATAAAGGAAACCAGACTGGACCAAGATTATGAACTCAAGAGTCAACCAATCCTATCTATCCCTTTATTCACTACACGCAAGCACACAGCACTCTCGTTTCTCCCGTGTTCCCTCAGGGAAGAACGCCATGAGAAATTCAATGCCGTTTTTTGACAGACTCAGTGTTCGATATCTTGACAATTCTGGATTCAAGAGGCATCTTTGTCGTTTCTTCAGTAAAAAAAAAAAAAAAAAAAAATCATGAACAATTCAACGCCAGTTTTTGACAGATTTCTCACCAATCATTCAGGAACTTCAGGATAACAACTTTGGACCAATATTCTCTCGCGATAATAATTACGAAAGGTTGAGGTGATACAAAAGCATTCTCACCTCGCGATTGGGGAGATGAAAATGTGTGATAAACAGGACTCAGTTAAAATGCGTATTCACTTCGAAGCCCATTTCCGAAAATGAATGGTTGCATTAAGGGGGGCGAATGAAGCCTCGCATTCATAGGCTGTTGCCAAGCGTGAGGTAATTATCCGGAGAGTAGGTTACGAATTTTCTCTCTTAATGAGAAGGACGGTGTTTCCAGGCCTGGCAATGTGCCGTTCTATATTACTTGCATTTATTCGTTATTTACCTACACATTTCTTTATTGTCTTCAGACGCGGACTGACTTTTTTTTTTTTTTAAGTTGCACGGCTGGAAATATAATGCTTTCATATTCATTTTAAAAATATTTATCATATTCCTTTCTTAAATATTTTTGTTTACATATTTCCTTTCTTTTATTAAATATTCAAATATAGATTTCTTGATTTTCTTGGAATATGAATTGACATTTTTCTCAAGTTAATTATTTTCACTATACTCTATAAATCTTTCCTAAATCAGGTAAGGACTTTTCTATTTTTAGTTTCCCGTAAAAGAAAACTATTGCGCTGGCTTTGTCTGTCCGTCCGCCCTCAGATCTTAAAAACTACCGAGGCTAGAGGGCTGCAAATTGGTATGCTGATCCTCCACCCTCCAATCATCAAACATACCAAATTGCAACCCTCTAGCCTCAGTAGTTTTTATTTTATTTAAGGTTAAATTCAGCCATAATCGTACTTCTGGCAGCGCTATAGGCATACCAACAACATAGGCCACCACCGGACCGTGGCTGAGTTTCATGGACCATGGCTGAGGCCACCACCGGACAGAAAACTCGATTGCGCCGAAGAAACTCCGGCGCATTTTTTACTTGTTAAGTTTTGTATTTCCTGAGTATTACTGAATATGGATGTTATTTAAGGGTGAGACCCACAATTCTTGTTCCTTGCTCGTCTCTTTCCATTTCTCCTGTAGAGCATATGCTCGGTGAGGCCATTAAGCTGCTTACAATGAACCGAAAGGCAGTTTATGGAATTTGCAATCGTACCTCTGCAAAAGAGACGATTCGCTTCAGTCTTTTGACATTCAGTGATGGAAATACCTGTTTAACAATTCACTATGAGTTGTACATAGAGATAACGTTTCGCTATAAAAAAAAAAAAAAAAAAAAAAAAAAAAAACAGTAGCCCACTATAACTAACTGGAGGCCCAAATATATACAAACATACATTGTGTGTATGTGTGTTTATATACTTACACACTACACACATCTATAATATATACACATACATACTTTGGGATTGGAACGCAATCTCCATTCTAGATTTCTTACGGAATCCAGAGACGTCCCACAAAACATTCTACAACACGCCGCCTTTCCCGACGATTTTATTCGAGAAACCCGTCGCTTTTCCTAACATCCTCCTCGCAATTATACCCAGCTTGCATAAAAGGCTTTCGCAAGAAACTTCCTAATCCTGGGGGGCGGCGCAAGCAATCCCAATCTGTGAATGGACACAGGAGGGGAAGACGTCAATAAATTTCTGTGCAGAATCGCTTTTTAAAATCCTCGTTCCTCCTCTCTCTCTCTTCTTTCTTTCGGCTTCGTCTCCTCCTCCTCCTCCTCCTCTTCTCATTGCCATTAAAGGCCATCCTCATTACTTTCCTCCTTTACCCCTCCTCCTCCGCTGGAAAAGATTCTGGAAAGCTCCTCCTCCGGGAGGGGGCTCCCCTCCTCCCTGAATAGCCTCTTCTGAAAGGTGGGACTTCTGAGAGAGAGAGAGAGAGAGAGAGAGAGAGAGAGAGAGAGAGAGAGAGAGAGAGAGAGAGAGAGAGAGAGAGAGAGAGAGAGAGAATTTAATTTACAATTCGTAGCGAACTGATTTTTGTGAAGTTGATTACATTTTGAAAACTAAATTTAGGGTCTTGAGAGAGAGAGAGAGAGAGAGAGAGAGAGAGAGAGAGAGAGAGAGAGAGAGAGAGAGAGAGAGAGAGAGAGTTTAAATTACAATTCAACTGATTTCTTGTTGAAGGGTCACTTTGAAAACTAAATGTTAGGGTCTTGAGAAAGAGAGAGAGAGAGAGAGAGAGAGAGAGAGAGAGAGAGAGAGAGAGAGAGAGAGAGAGAGAAAGAGGATTTAAATTACAATTCATGAACTGATTTTTTGTAAAAACTAAATGTTAGGGTCTTGAGAGAGAGAGAGAGAGAGAGAGAGAGGAGAGAGAGAGAGGGAGAGAGAGAGAGAGAGAGAGAGAAAGAAAGAGGATTTAAATTACAATCTCTGATTTCTTGTAGCTGAAGGGTCACTTTGAAAACTAAATGTTAGGGTCTTGAGAGAGAGAGAGAGAGAGAGAGAGAGAGAGAGAGAGAGAGAGAGAGAGAGAGAGAGAGAGAGAGAGAGAGAGAGAGAGATTTAATCTAAGTTCGTAGGAACTGATTTTTTGTAGAAGATCCGGGTCATTTTGAAAACTAAATGTTAGGGTCTTGAGAGAGAGAGAGAGAGAGAGAGAGAGAGAGAGAGAGAGAGAGAGAGAGAGAGAGAGAGAGAGATTTAATCTACAGTCCGTAGCGAACTGATTTTTTGTAGAAGTTGACGGGTCATTTTGAAAACTAAATGTTAGGGTCTTGAGAGAGAGAGAGAGAGAGAGAGGTGAACTGAAAAAGATGGCTTCTTGAGTTCCCCAGGGGTAATATACATCCACTATCTTGTAAGTCTTTACAATCGTCTTAATGGTGATGCTTGAGGATATAATGGTAATCCCTTTAAGACGCTTTCTCTGAGAGAGAGAGAGAGAGAGAGAGAGAGAGAGAGAGAGAGAGAGAGAGAGAGAGAGAGAGAGAGAGAGAGAGAGAGAGAGGTCATCTTCATGAGTCCATATGAAGTCCATTCTTGGGATTATATTTCTACGGAAAGAAATTGTATATTCTTAGGCACTTTTGGAACAGAAAATTAAGGTGTCATTTACTACAAATGTGTCATGTGAAGGGAACATTTATTACAAATGTGTCATACGAAGGGAACATTTATTACAAATGTGTCATGTGAAGGGAACATTTATTACAAATGTGTCATATGAAGGGAACATTTGTTACAAATGCGTCATGTGAGGGGAACATTTATTGCAAATGTGTCATGTGAAGGGAACATTTACTACAAATGTGTCATGTGAAGGGAACATTTATTACAAATGTGTCATATGAAGGGAACATTTGTTACAAATGTGTCATGTGAAGGGAACATTTGTTACAAATGTGTCATGTGAAGGGAGCATTTGTTACAAATGTGTCATGTAAGGGGAACATTCATTGCAAATGTGTCATGTGAAGGGAGCATTTGTTACAAATTTGTCATATGAAGGAACATTTATTTACAAATGTGTCATGTGAAGGAACATTTATTACAAATGTGTCATATAAAGGAACACTTATTACAAATGTGTCATGTGAAGGGAACATTTACTGCAAATGTGTCATGTGAGGGGAACATTTATTACAAATGTGTCATATGAAGGGAACAAATGTTCATGAAGAAGGAACATTTATTAAAATGTGTCATATGAAGGTAACATTTATTACAAATGCGTCATATGAAGGGAACATTTACTGCATATGTGCCACATGAAGATAACATTAATCACAAATAAAGGTAACGTTTATTACAAATGTATAGATAAACAATCATTTGCTTGTCAATCTACACCTAGTTTGGCAACAACGGATTAAAAATATGAGAAACAGCAGAACAAATAGTGTTCACAGATTAATTCAAAGTAGCTTCTACAGTGTAAACATTTCCAAAATAAAAATAAGGTCATTAGACATTTGTGAATGTTTTGCCTCTTTATTCAAGTCCTCTGAAATTTACAGCGTGGCCAAGGTACAAAGAAAACCCTGAAAATTAACGGAATTTCGTTTTGTTTCGTTTCCATACACAGTATTGGTATAAATCAAGCTGCCTTAACCGTATTTAAATTATATATTATATCGTTGCATATTTGAAGGAATAGAGAAACGACCTAGGAATTTATTCATGTATTCCTGCATGATAATTGTCTAAAAATTCTACTTAAAAAATAGAGACCAAAAATATTTGTTCTGGTCAGCAAGTTACAAAATGCTGAATAAAAATGAAAACCCGATTCATGATGAAAGTAAGTCAACGAAACAAAAATCTGTTTATTATCTAATATATAAAGAATAATGTCATACCATATCAAGTGGGAGTAGCCAACTCAAGAGTCAAACGTCTATACTAGTTACCGTCCTTATTCAATTACGGTTTCTCCCTCACATATACCTCAGTAAAAGGTGACATTTCTTTCTCATAATCACCTCTGTAAAAGGTGACATTCCTTTCTTATAATCACCTCTGTAAAAGGTGACATTTCTTTCTTATAATCACCTCTGTAAAAGGTGACATTTCTATCTTATAATCACCTCTGTAAAAGGTGACATTTCTTTCTCATAATCACCTCTGTAAAAGGTGATTTGGCAATTTGAACCTCAGTAAAAGGTGCAGACATGTCGTTTTAACCAATGCCTGGATGCCGTTTTAACCAAACTTTGTAAGAGATATTTTGTCCCTTGAATTAATAAGTGGCACTAATAGGACAGAGCCGGTATTCTCAACGTAAGATGAGGCTGGTACCCATTCACAGCCGGGTTGGCTAGTGATTGCCAGGCAAGGGAATAAAATCATATGGACTTTACTGAAGCGGTTTGAAAACTAGCTTAGCCTCCCATCCAAATATATATATATATATATATATATATATATATATATATATATATATATATATATATATATATATATATATATATATATATATATATATATATATATATATATATTATATATATATATATATATATATATATATATATTTATATACACACATATATACAATTTTGCGTGACGGAAAAAAAAAATACTTACTTCTGGCAAAAGATAATTTCCCCAGCCACTTCCCAAATTCTCTTTCATATGCACCTGCGTGATGAATATGAAACCGCGTTCCAAGCATTACGAACAATAACAAGGCAACAATTTGGGATTCCATTATCCTTTCGTTAATCTTGTATGACGCGGCCAGGCCGTAAATTTCCGGAGCGGACCCAAATAAGAGGGGCCAAGAGGCCTAAATGTCTCGTGTCCTAGTTTTTATCCGGCAGTATTTACTCATTATGGGAGCTGCGTGGCATTTACAATGGTCATAAAGACCACCACCAACTTCTTCTCTTGGGGAATATATATATATATATATATATATACATACATATATATATATATATATATATATATATATATATATATATATATATATATATATATATATATATTGTATATATATATATATTATATATATATATATATGGAAAAAGGAAATATATATATAACAAACGCATTCCAAAAGCTGAGAACATTTTCAGGTGTCAAAGCCTAAAGGACAAACCGGGTCCAAGACATCAGTAGGGGAAATTTGCATACCTGGCGGATTTCCCCAATTTGCATTCCGTTGACAGAACATGGTTTGCATCTTCACACCCTCGTGGGAGTGTCTAAATGCTCCCCCCTCCCCCCGGCCCCCCGGGGGCTAGTTACTTGATAAAACCTGATGCAATTGCTGAACTGAGTTCAGACCTAGTCTGAAAGCGCCTTGAATGACTAGTTCAATGCGTTAGGTCTGTAAGGTGCAAAAATAGTTCTACTGTCAGTACTAGACAGCTACGAGCGTGTACTTATGATAAAAGGAATTGGAAGTGGATTATAAAATTTCAGCCAAAGGCCAAGCTTGGGACCTATAAGGTCATTCAGCGCTGAAACGGAAATTGACAGTAAAAGGTTTGAAAGGTGTAACATACGAGGAAAACCTCGCAGCTACACTATAGAAGAGGATGGAAAGTCAGTCGAAAGATAGAGAATAAGAAAGGAGGTACAGTAAAAGGAATGAGAGGTTTTGCAGCTAGGGGGCCGAGTAGTGCCTACAGTGCGCCGCGTGAGGTGCAGTGACGCCACTACCCTCGCCCGGGGAATTATGATAACAGGGACCTCATTCAATCGCGCGCCATCCACTCCAATCAAGCGTCCTATAGCTGACAATTTCAATCACCGATATTCATTATTAATATTACGATGATTGAACACGATCGACTGTTTTCCACCTGTTAGCCCTCGTTAATTAAGCTGCGACAGTACCGGACGAGACAGAAAATAATGCCCAACTTTTTGCAGGTCATAAATGAATACCCTGTGACGTGAGTGTCTATAATGTAGCCGAGTCTTGATGTTTATGTAACAAAATAAATCTGAGCGAAATGATTGAATTCTACTTATGCGGACGCGCGGAGTCATAAAAGTATCCCTTTCAGAATGAAATAAAAATTGTAGTTAATCGGGTTAAAATATTATATAAACTACTTCATACTTCCACCAGTAATGATTTTGTTGTACTTTTTAATACTGCCTAATAACCTTTAATACCTGCTTACAGCTATACATTTCAACATTCTGCTTTTAAAATCTCAGTGAATATTAAATTTTAAAGATTTAATGAGGTAACAGCATAAAAGCACAGCACATGGCGACAACAGCATGACATTATCCTAACAGCAGCGAGACCGGGACAGCCAACCACCACTTTTAATCAAAACTGGACGCGAGATTTGCCTTGATTCCTCACAGCCCAAAGAAATGAAAATAAAATAAGAAAACAAACATATATATACATAAAAAAAAAAAAATCTATTCAGCCGTTCCGTCCCATGAAAGGATTTGAAATTGTTCGGCGAGCCTGGAAAAGGGTGAAATAATATTCCCGTACGTCGACAGCTTTTCAAGGTGTGCACACGCATGCATATGCCGTGTGTGTGTGTGTATGTATGTGTGTGTGCTTGCGTCAGTCTCTTGTTTTTGAGCGCACAAGCTTCACGCCTTCAAGGTTCGTTCCGCAGCAATAGCATGCATAGCAACGGAGGCACTCGAATGCACGAGGCTTTGTCAACGGCGCATGCGCAGATGCGACATCTTCCTTGCTAAAGGTCACAAGGTGAATCCTGGGGATTCTTTGCCGGCGGGAAATGTAAAATGAGAGAGAGAGAGAGAGAGAGAGAGAGAGAGAGAGAGAGAGAGAGAGAGAGAGAGAGAGAGAGAGAGTAGATTCTAGGGGGAATATGAGAGGAAGAATAGACGTTGCTGGAATTTGTGAAAGAATACTGTTATAAGCAGATAATAATCACTAAGATGACCGCAGGCCATGCCTACACACACACACACACACACACACACACACACACACACACACACACACACACACATATATATATATATATATATATATATATATATATATATATATATATATATATATATATAAATACGCATGTGCACGAGTGTGCGGGCGCTTGTGCGCGCTCGCCAGTCAATACATAAATATAATATACCAGAAACGTTAGTATTCTCACTATTCGCGCAAACATACAATCACACAATCATCGATTATCATACTTGTATAAATACAAGAGGGCTTCTACAGAGCGGAAAACAAGTATTTATTTAAGAAATATCTATGTGGTAGTTCACTAACCTTTATTCAAATTCTTTTACATTCAAATTCCTTTTGTAACATGTCAAGAACTTTACATCACTGAAAACTACTTGAACTTTACCAGTAAAAATAACTAATCTCTGATCACCTTTTGACCCTAACTGGTAAACAGGAGATAAAACGCAACGCTTAAAACTATATATAACTTTACATAACTTCAGAGACACATCTTCCAGTAAAAGAGAATTGAGCGCCGCCTTTTAATACGGCATATCTTTTATTCCCAGTTGAAAAGAAAGCCCAATTTATTCAGTATCCGAGAAGGTGTTTTCTTACTCGTTCGTCTTCCGGGAAAAAAAAAATTAAGCTACTAATCACCTTACGATTCTTCAACCTTCGGTTACCCCAACTTTTGTTTCCAAATCACAGCAGCTCATCAACAATGGCCGACATCGCCAGAGGTTGATTTTCCTGGAAAACTTATCCAGGTTTAAAATGATATTAGGAATGTATTCTACTTTACTGTAACAGCATTAACGGGCTAACGACCGATCGGGATTATAATTATTTATTGATACTTTACTGTAATAATATTAACGGGCTAACCGACCATCGCATCAGTAGGTATTGGTACTTCTATAAAGATTTTCACCTCGTTCATTATTAGCAAGAAACTGAAGACACTGAGGGGTAAAATAACAACGAACGGGATTATCAACACACATAATTCTGCCCTTCTTGGAACAAATCAACCCGCTTGGAAATCCAAACAATGTCCCGTGAAGCCAAGCGCTGGAATCATAAAAGCATTCTCACCTTTTCCTGAAGCTTCTTTTGAATGCAACATTTCCGTCCTCGCGAGTGAACAGTAAAGGCTGTTTCCTAACTTCGCTTTTTTTTTTTTTTTTTTGTTTCAGTGATGCTTCTTTTGTTTCGTTTTCCGTGGAGAATAAGCCACTGTGGGTATTAAGAGCAGTGAAATTTTATCTAAAAAAATATCAACGAGAGAGAGAGAGAGAGAGAGAGAGAGAGAGAGAGAGAGAGAGAGAGAGAGAGAGAGAGAGAGAGATGACAGAATGACCTTCAACTAGTAGCAATAGTGCCTTCCAATTCAGTAGAGAGAGAGAGAGAGAGAATAAAATATTCGCACCTGAGTAACAATGAAACATTACGCAACGGCAGGCTGATTGCAAATGCAACTTATTTTCTTCATTTATTCCTTTTTTTGTAAACTTTACCGTACCCTTTTTTTCTTCCCAGAACTCATTTCCCACGCTCAGCAATGCGGGTTGGGGGGGGGGGGGCGGGAGGGGAGGGGCGAACGAGGAGAACGGTTAGCTTTTCTGTCGTCGTGTGTTTTTCTCGGCGAAAAAAAAAAAAAAAAAAGTGCCCATGGCTTTTATAACTTTAACGACAAGTGACCTTTGTCCCTCCAGGTCGTACTTTCCATCAGTCACTTTGGAAAAATGAATACAATAAAAATATTTCTCAACTGATCTTACGTGATACGTCATTGACACAAAAATGCGAAAAATTATGGCATAAACAAATATTCTTTTAAGCATGAAACTATAAAATGATCCAGGCATAAAGGTCGTTATGTGACGTCCTAATTATGGTTATTAGATTATAGAGAGAGAGAGAGAGAGAGAGAGAGAGAGAGAGAGAGAGAGAGAATAATGAATTAGTTTCAATAGAATACAGTACACCGTACAAAAGGGACTGTGAGCCAAGGGTGACTTGTAGAATTAACCTCAATGAATGAATTCAGGGATTACCATCCGAGTGTAAATTACTGTGTTTCTGAATTAACAGCTTCGAGACCTAAAATAATAATAATAATAATAATAATAATAATAATAATAATAATAATAATAATAATAATAATAATACCTGCTCCTAGCGAGCGTGAATAACGCTAATAAAACTGCATCATTATACAGAAACACTTCACATCATATTATCCCGTTTGTCTAATCTACTTCATTTTCCTTCTTTCCCAACTATTCCTTCTACGCCATCGCTAACCAGTCAATCAGATCTACACTAACATAACCGATAACCAATCGCCTTGGGTACTGGCAACGTTATATCTCGCTCTGGATTGGAAAGTACCAATCAGGCTAATGATCTCGGGAGAGATTAACCGGACGAGGTGCTATTATGGACGTCCTATTTGGTTTCTTAGCTAGCTACTGCTTGGCTACTACAAACAGTGCAGTGAAATCTCATAATTTCGTTTAGTCTGTGACGCTAAAAAAAACACACGTTAAAGAGTCATTTTGTTATAAAGATTTTTGTTATACAAACGTAACATTCGTCGAACATTGTGGATCCTAATGACCTCTGTGTGAGTTGGGATGGCTTTAGATGGAAATCTGGCTGCATAATAACTAGGCCGTTCTTGTTACGATAATTGAGGAATTGTGTAGGTGTACACAAACACACACACACACACACACACACACGACAAGAGAAGCCAACAAGCCGGAGACCTCATAGATTCTAGCATCAAAAATAGCAATGGCCTCATTTTCCTAATTGTAAAAAACCGAGTTTCATTTGCCCGCAGTGAAATTAACTTTGTTGAATAACGGAATTACCGCCAGCTGGCTCGTCTATTCCGGCTATGTACAAAAGTGATGTAATGGAGTCAGTCAACGTGAAAATTAGTTTATCTGTCCGGCAAAAGTTACCGCGAATCGCTTTTATCAATGTTGTTTTTTTTCATCCAAAAAGATTCACTGGTTAGGTGACTCTGACCTTAGAAAAACCGCGAAGAAGTTTAAACTTTAAGCCGAGAGATACGAGGACTGCAGGTCCAGTGTTGGCCTTCAGATCAATGGACGAGTGTCCAAAATAGCATCTAACGGGAGAGAGAGAGAGAGAGAGAGAGAGAGAGAGAGAGAGAGAGAGAGAGAGAGAGAGAGAGAGAGAAAGGGGGGTTTATATGTACATTTTACACGAAACAATTTTATTTTATTTAATGCCACCCAACTAGGCAACCCTTTTCCCCAAAGCATCATATTTAAAATTTAAATTTAGAAAACCATTCATTCAACACAGATCAGAGTGAGTTATATCTATTATATAAACGCAGGCTAAGCGTGTGAAACATCCATTGTAAAGTGGGGATGATATTTCAAGAACGTTTTTGGGGGGAATCAATGTATACAGTTTATTATCTTTTCAGTCTGTTGGCGTACTACCTTCACGATTTGTGGTATGACAAAGTGCGTTCTCATAAAAAACTTTATGCACTCGCTTATGCTTCTTTGTAAAATGGGGCAATCAGTTCATTCAACCCCACTCTTGAGAGCAAGTTGTTTTGCTTGGCTATATGCACAGAATATCGAAATTCAACGTGGGTGATCATATCTTGGCATTCTGTACATCAATTTTTTAATCTTCAAGTGAAAATCTCCTTCATTTCGAATGAAAGAAAAACTGTTAACGTTTTATCATTTCATGTCGACCTACTCGGATAAATGTCTGACAGAGAAGCTCCTACATCCTATGGTAATTAAAACATTAAAAATTACTCCGTATTATACTTTATCACGGCCTACTTCAATGAGTCAAGTTAAAAGATTCCCTGGTCTTTGTATCATCTTTAAAACTCAGAGGCTAAGAGGCTTAGTATTTCTGAAAATGGTTGACACATTGCCCCGAGGTCATCTGGGTTTTCTGAAATGACGTACAACCCCAAGGCAATACTTCAAGGTCACCTATCTTTGGAATTTACGCTTCAAGAAAACTTTAACAAACAAATTTAAAGTGGATGATGCATTTCCGGATCTTCGACATTTTATCAAGTTGCAACACTTCACGAAAGTCACAACAAAGTTGTAGATAAGATAGGCGACTAGTGTAAGTCATTGGGGAAAAATATCTTGCCTAATACGCATATTACCAGAAACTTTAATTTGAAGACAGTTACCCCTTGGCATAAGTCTCCATAACCATCCACCTACGTTCTCAAATGTCGCCTACTCACCTGTCATTCAAATTTTCTTTCATTTAATATACTTTCAAAATAATTCAAAATGGCATAATTAAATGTTAGTTATTACACTGGCTGATACTGCCATAGTATTCTGAAAGGACCTACTTAATGTCATCTACAATTCAGAAGGCATTTTCGTGCAGCAAAATGACTGCTAAAATGTCAACTACATTTGGTAGGAATTCTCGTCAAGCTTCAATGTCATACTGATGCAACACTACCTGACTCACTGCAATCAATGCAACCTCATACTACTCTAAAATGATTAGTCACGGGTCTCAGAACCTCAACACGACCCTTCTAGCCGATCTGAAACTTAAAGAGAAACCACCTAGCAACAAATTTTTCAAGCAGACGTAACATTTCAAGACGGTCAACTGACAGAGTTGAACCCCCATGCTGATCAGCTGGTCCTTTGCTGGAACTCCTTCAATGCCTCCGTTTTCCCAGATTTAGTATATAACTTTCTTGTTATGAGGAGGAAAGTCTGTACATTGGTTTGGCATTGAATCTATTTTTTCTTTACACTTTTTATTTTGTGGTTTAGGCCTGAGCTGGTCAAGAAATTAAGCTGCCAAACCCTTCGGCCCTTACATGACAAACACACACACACAAACCCACGTACATACACACACACACATTTTTTTATCAAAATTAAGCCGTTTCACTTAACAAGGGCTGTCTCAAAAGAAAAACGAACAACCACATTCAAAAGCTAACAGCTGACTCGTAGAAAACCTTCATGCAGAAATAGTCCACAGTATTAGATGCTTTGTACATGACAGCCTCAAATTCCTCTATACACATGCATTCCTCGCCTCCATCTTGCATACATCCTCGCGTATCCTGGACACTAAGACCCTTCCTTTTTCAATATGGAATGTGGAATGACATCGTAAATGAAATATGGAAAGACTGTTGTTTTCCTTTCCTCCCTCCTAGAGGAAGTTCATGTTGTCACTCATTCTTTTCAAGAGCAAACCATAATATTAAAAACCATGAACACGGAGTAATGAATGGATGGTTGAAGAATGGATCTCCACATCTCTCACCATTTGTATTTCTTAGTAAAATATAATGAACGACGCAGAATGAAACAACGTCAATTTTTATTTTTTGACATTTAAAGGTTAATGAAGTGGGTTCCATAAACGAGAGTTGGCTCAAAAATCCCTTCAGACAGTCCCACCTATGGCAGCCAAGGTGGGGCTGTCTGAAGGGAATTTTGAGCCATATCTCGTTTATGGAAGGGAAGTGTTTCATTCTGCATTCACTGAATGTTAAAAAATAAAAATTGGACGTTGTTGAGATTAACTGCTTATCTTCAACCATCCATTCACTGCTCCATCATCGAAGATCCAAATACTGAGAGATGTCTTGATGCTCACATTTGCTCTAAAAGTTAACACAGATGAAAGGACGGATCATAGTTTTGAGATGGTCTGCTCATTCCATTCAGTAACGTATCGTCTGCAAAACAGCGAAAACAGTGCACTAGGAGGGATTTAGGATTTCAGGGAAAGTCCAAGAAAGAAAAAGGAGAGATGGTGTGAAGTGTCCAGGATACTCGAGAATGTATGCAAGATGGAGGAGAGTAATGGAATGTGTATAGAGGAATTTAAAGCTCGTGTACGAAGCATCTAATACTGTGGACTATTTCTGAATGGGGGTTCGTCCACGAGTCAGCAGGTAGCTTTTGAATGTGGCTGACCTCTTCTCTTTTGAGAAACCCCTTGTTGGATGAAACGGTTTAATTTTGACAGAAAATAAATATATATACTGTATAGATATAAGTGTGTGTGTCATAAAAGACCACTAAGGGTTTGAGTGTGTGTATTCAGGTACACGGTAGTTCATAGTTCAGATACATACACACATACATATACATATACATATATATATATATATATATATATATATATATATATATATATATATATATATATATATATATATATATATATATAATTATATCTGAACTACTGTGTGCCTGAATACACGCAAGCAAACACACACAGTACACATCAAGCGACTTTCTGCATGTAACATGTATAAAGATTTATAATTTGGTCATCCCGATATTCAGCCGAACGGTGCCTAGTTTTTTGTACAGCTCGCCGTGGGGAAAAAAAAAAAAAAAAAAAAAAGGGCAGAATAAAAGCGAGTTCCACTGATTCATATTGCAAAGGGAAAAGTTAAAGGACTGGATGAATAAAAAACGAAAGAGGACGAAAAAGAAAAAAAATTGGTCTTTTAAAATTATTTTATCAACTTTGATGTTCACGTTTTTAATAGGTGGTTACTGAGGACTCTTTTCCTGATCTTTTTCTCAATTAAAATCGTAACAATACTTTATCGACGTGAAATTCTAGTAAGGTTAATTCCATTTTATTTTCTCTGTCGACTCCTTTTTCAAAAATGTCTTTTGACGTGAAAATACAATTCGCTTTATTTTTAAATTTAAATCGCATCTATTGTCTACTTGATAGTACTTCTCGTTTATCGGGTAACATCCTGAAATTCTGTCATGACTGACCTAGTTTCAAATTCGATTTTTTAAAAGCATTAAACCTCTAGAAAGGAAATCCTAACTTGCAATCCTGGTGAGGAATATATCTACCTTCTATTTTTTGAGTCAATTTTTTCATTCACATATTTTCCATTTTTTTTTAATATTTGGGATCTGCGCTATCACAAAGCGAAGTACATACGCTAATGGGATGTATTGTACAGATAAAAAAGTCTTGCACTCACAATATAAGCACGTTTAATCACCTCATTATCAATTTGCTAACATTCACGAAAAAATATGAAAATATTTTTGCCTAATTTTACCCTTCTGTCATTTGTATTCGAGTTTGCCTATACTCTAGATAATTCAGTTTTCTGCTTGGCCCCAACGTCACCAGTTCGTTTTAAGCGTTTTAGAGAGAGAGAGAGAGAGAGAGAGAGAGAGAGAGAGAGAGTATAGGCCATCGTCCTATCTCTTAAGGATTGCTCGACCTTGAGTCTTGAAATAAATTACCCAGCATCCGTTCTAGTCTTGAAAAAAAATCTTTTTAATCTTTGACACCAACTGAATTTGCAAATAAACCATCAGTGAAAGGATCTGCAGAATATACTTGCTGATGTTTCTGTCTTGAAATTTATTCATAACGGCTCTGGGTTTCAAGTTCTTTCCCCATTTAGAAATATGCCAGATTCATTTTATCAGCAAATCAGCGAGTCTTTCTCCTATATATCTTCACGTAAAATGTTACCATTTACAAGATAAGATCCGAGCCAATGAGGTTAGGCTACGATATCAGTGCACACAAACACACACACATATATATAAATAAATAAATAAATAAATAAATATATATAAAACGGCGTGCTAGTAGAGACTACTGTACTTCCGGTACAAAAACCTGATGACAAAATTTTCACGAGCGAAAGATTCAGCTGAAACCAACTCCCTATTAGCCGCCAGCACGCACGACAAGCTCGAGAAACAAAAATCCAGGCTTATAATTGCCCCGCTCTTTGGGACACTGAGCGGGGGGAAAAAGCGGCTCCCTTTAAATTCACCGTGAAAAAATAAACAAAATGACGCGAAAAAGCAAAACCTACATTGTTTTTATATACGAGTCCGCTAAAAATAAAACTCTGCCCGATGCGTTTTCCTATCCTCCTCTTATTTCCCTCTTTTTTTTTTTAATCCTGCCTATATTCCTCGCCCATCCTTTTTAATAAACTGACAGAACGCAGTCACAGCGAAGTGAACACGGCGCAAGGCCGTTCTAATGGGTCTATTACTCCGCTGGCGGAGCAGTGAGCAATTGCGACGATAAAAAGAAATGGTTTCATTTATTTCGATGAATTTTTTTTTTTTTAAGCTCTCGATATCTAAAAATATTTTCTATTCAGTCTCTTCGTTTGTCAAGTCATCCGTTGCACGCACGAGGACTGATTCGGATGTGAGAGAGAGAGAGAGAGAGAGAGAGAGAGAGAGAGAGAGAGAGAGAGAGAGAGAGAGATAGACTGGCTTCCCAACAGCAACTGTTACCGAAGCCGGAAAAATTACTGTACTTATCAACATGGATGAGTTGAGAAGAGAGAGAGAGAATACTGAAACTGGCTTCCCAACAGCAACTGAGAAGGGAAAATAATTACTGTAAACATGATCAAAATGGATAATAATATTGAGAGAGAGAGAGAGAGAGAGAGAGAGAGAGAGAGAGAGAGAGAGAGAGAGAGAGAGAGACTGACTGTATTCTGTAACTTGCCTCCCAACAGTAACTGTTATCAAAGCCTGGAAATAATGACTGGAAAAATGATTAAATTGGATGATAATCTTTTATACCCCATTCATTCTAAGGGTTTCTTTCCTCTCATTTTATAAAAGCACTATGAGGACCTTAAAATTCACAGGGAGGTCAGCATTAGAATCCAGTTCCTTCTACACCACTAAAATAACACGAAAGCTCGGCAATAAAAATAAAGCTACAAAAAGATATAGAGCGATCAAAATTTGCAAAAAAAAAAAAAAAGCTCCATTACCAGCATCAGAACAGTAGCTAAACAGAGAGAGAGAGAGAGAGAGAGAGAGAGAGAGAGAGAGAGAGAGAGAGAGAGAGAGAGAGAGAGAGAGAGAGAGAGAGTTCTATACCACAATCAAATATTAAACAGAATTCGCGACATCAAAGGTAAACATTTCAAAACCATAGCTCATTCTCTTTCTGCAATTCAGGGAGTCCATTTTACATTCCAATACAGTTTCAATTAGTTAAGGCAACGAAGTGCCTGAGGTGAAAATGGAACAAAATGTATTATGATTAGTTTATATCGGAACCCTTTAATTATGTGAATCTGACAGCATACATAATACCGGAATTCTTTTGTATTTTTCATATATGTATGTATATATATATATATATATATATATATATATATATATATATATATATATATATATATATATATATATATTATACATAGAGTATGTAGCCACGAACAAATTGAAACAACGAGAACAAGATCTTTTGTCCTTACTCTAAGGGACTTTCCACCAAACTGCATACCACATAAATGTAATATTTTCTTCACTAAATTTCTCATTTGCTCATACTACGTCACTCTGAATTCCATCTTTCTACCTTCCTAAATCCACAAACATTTCCTACTGACCCAAAGCCCCGTCCCGGAATTTTAGTGAGTTAAAAACAGTGAAAAATAATATATAGCTATAAAAAAGTTAGGACCTGCTGATTAAGATGATCAAAGTATAAATATAAGTTCACTCATCCTAATTAGAGACATGAAAGTTGTTTTATCGGGAACTTTGATTTGTCTTTCATTTTGACATGAATAGCAAAATCTGAAGATTTTTCTGTTTACCTACAAGAAAGGTGCTGGGAGTCTTAAGTATTCTTAACCATGTGCGGACGAGATATGGCTAAAATTTGAAAATAACCACGAGAATTTTAAAATAAAACTATACATGGTTTCCTGTTCTTTAAAAAAAAAAAAACAGGATTCGGTTTCCCAACAAACAAAAAAGACAAGAAAAACATCCACCTTCCTCGACCCTGTAAAAACTATTGTCTGGGACGGAAGGAAAGTGGGACTCTTCTTCTTCACAATAGGAAGGTCATGAGCTGATCGTTCTTCCATACGATACAAAAGAGCCCACTTTCATCTTCTTTCTATAACAGGTGGAACTTTGCTCGCACAATTCCCTGTATCGAAAGCAAGACTTGTCCTGAAAGGTAGGAGAATGCTAACAAGCCTTCTAAAAAAAAAAAGGTATTTTTCTCTCGCGCTTCCTTTATGAGATGCACAAGGGCGTTGATGCGTTTTCCTTTCCATTAAGTTTATTTTCATTTTATTAAGCAAACAGCAACTACTCGTTTCTTCCACAGGATTTTTTCTGTCCCAAAACAAAATGAAACCGTTCTGGGTACCAAAAAACACTACGTATATTTTTATTTCATTAAAAACAGCAACAACTAGTTTCTTTCAAAGAATCTATTCCATCCCAAACTAAATGAATCAGTACAAGGTATCGCAAAATAATAGCCTATCCTCGATGACCAATTATATATATATATATATATATATATATATATATATATATATATATATATATATATATATATATATATATATATATATATACATATATATTTACTTATATTATATATATCTTTGCGAAAAAAACTGTATACAAACTGACATATTTACTTCATGTCTACACGCGTCATGGACTGGTTTATAACCGGGAGAAAATCCTTAAGCAACGACACTAACAAGGAAATGAAATTCTTCGACGATACGATATTTATTGCTATTATTGCCACACTCTCCCAGTGAAACAGAGCTTCATATGAGGAGGTAAGACGAGTCTGAGGGAATCTGGATACCTTGAACATCTTCGTGGAGCCAAATGAGAAAAGCGTTAGAATATTATCACGTTTCCTGTTCCTGATTCACAAAAAGTTTTTTTTTATACATAAAATCAGTGTCTTCCACTTTGTCATTGAAATAACTCACAATGTGGTTATTTTTTCATTGAGATCGAGCTTGACTAAGTTATTGATAGGATGATGAGAGTAGCAATTTGATAGTGTAAGTCACAAATAACAAAAATACGCTATTAATGGACAAGAATATGAACGGAAGGAAATTCACATATTTGATGGTTATTTGACAGTAAACGCTATTTTTATTTCCGGTCGTAAAATAAAAAGGCACATGAACGATTCTATTTATGAAGTGGAAAATCCATTCATTGAGATAAGACAGAAAAAAATAAAGTTATAACCACAATTTTATAAAGGAATGAATAACGACATTTTATCAAGCCCTAATTAATCAAATTTAATAAAGCCCTGAATAATCAAATTTTATAAAGCCCTAAACAATTCCATTTTATAAAAGGCGTAAATAACCTTTCCTTTCAATTGAAATAAGATAAAAAGTTTTCGAATCCTAAAGGACCCCCGCTTTCCGGTCCTTTATATCCGCGCCCATTTTAAGAGGCAGAGTATCTTTGCATAAGCAAATGAAGGATAAAAGTTTTGCCAACCCTGATAGAACTTGGGATGATATGGAAAGCGGACATTTTTACCCAAGCGCTGTGAGGGAAGAAGTGTCACAAAATTTGCGGGGGGAGTATTTTCAATTCTTTAATGTCTATCTATCTACCTATCTATATATCTAACACACACACACACATATATATATATACATATATATATATACACACATATATATATATATATAATTATCTTTTAGATCTCAAAACAGTCTTGGGATGCAGCTGCCAGCCCTATACCCTTCTCCACCCATCACCTCGAATGATTACAGGGCACCTAATTCTCAGCTCATGTCCCCAGAGACGCAATGAGATATATATTAGATATAACTTCTTTCTTAAAGGGCTACTGCAAAAGTTGCATCTACAACTTGTCAGTAACACTTTCCAGCACCACCAAAAAAAAAAACTTAAATCTTCAAAGCTTTGGAATAAAAATAGCAGCAGTTTTTGTTAATCCCTTGAAGATGTCAGTCTTGTAAACTGGACGAAGTAAGGCGCAATATATATATATTAGCACTTTATATATATATATATATATATATATATATATATATATATATATATATATATATATATATA